>NW_026652284.1:19873098-19972479 GCF_009828535.3 Hylobates moloch
GGCGTGGTGGCGGACGCCTGTAGTCCCAGCTACTCGGGAGGCTGAGGCAGGAGAATGGCATTAACCCAGGAGGCGGAGCTTGCAGTGAGCTGAGATCGTGCCATTGCACTCCAGCCTGGGCGACAGAGTGAGACTCCGTCTCAAAAAAAAAAAAATTAGCCGGGGCAGTGGTGCATGCCTGCAGTTCCAGCTACTTAGGAGGCTGAGGTGAGAGGATTGCTTGAGCCCAGGAGGCCGAGGCTGCAGTGAGCCATGTTTGTACCACTGCACTGGCAACAGAGCGAGACTCTGTCTCAAAAAATAAAATAAAATAAATAAAATAAAATAGTAAGGGCTGCAGGAGTCCACAGCTCAGAATCTGCTGAGAACAGGAGAAGGGACAGGAGAGGTGAGAGTGTACGGACAGGCAAGATTTCCGGAGGCACAGGCTTGTCAGGAGGTAAGTGGGCCAGATTTGGGGGAAACAGGCCCTCCTACCCTACAGGTGGAAGGAAGAGTTGGCTCAAGAATTCTCAGGACAGTTGGTCTTAAAAACATATCACTTTTCACCCAGAAGTTCTACTTAGGAATTCCTTTAATTATGGAAATAATTAAAAGTATGCATAAAAGTATAACTACAAAAATTTTCCCTCACAGACTAGATTATGATAGAAAAAAATAGAAACTCATTATGTCTATCATAATAATGTTGAGGAATTTTTGGAAGAATCTCTACAAGCCATTAAAATATATTGATGTCGTATATTTATTGAAATGGAAAAATGTGCTGGGCTAGGTGGCACGCGCCTGTAATCCTAGCACTCTGGGAGGCCAAGGTGGGCAGATCACTGGAGGTCAGGAGTTCGAGACCAGCCTGGCCAACATGGGGAAACCCTGGCTCTACTAAAAATAGAAAAAAATAATAGCCGGGCATTGCAGTGGGCAACTATAATCCCAGCTACTTGGGAGGCCGAGGCAGGAGAACTGCTTGAGCCCGAGATGCGGAGGTTGCAGTGAGCCAAGATGGCACCACTGCACTCCAGCCCAGCAACAGAGTGGGACTCAGTCTCAAAAAAAAAAGAAAAAAAAAAAGAAAAGAAATGGAAAGTTCGTGATTTGTGGTTGAATTAAGCAAAAGGATAACTTTTATATTGCATGTGCCATACAACTTAGCAATTCTATCTCAGGTCTTTATCTCAGAAAAATTTGTGTTCTTGTGTTTAATACATATGAAAATTTGTAATCAGGTGCAGTGGTTAAGTTTGAGACCAGCCTGGGCAACATAGTGAGACCCCGTCTCTACCAAAAGTAAATTAGGCAGATGTGATGGTGTGCACTTGTAGCCCCAGCTACTCAGGAGTCTGAGATAGGAGGACCAGAGGTTGAAGCTGCAGTGAGCCATATTCACACCACTGCACTCCAGCCTGGGTGACAGAGTAAGACCCTGTCTCACACACACAAACAAAGACTTGTACCAGAATGTTGTGTAGCACAGTTTGCAAAAGCAAAAGGAATGAACTAGGATGAATGAACACAGATGAATGTGAACACACCTCTACAACATAATGTCAAACCCAAACACCAACTAGCGAAAGGATATGTGTGGAACCATGCTATTTATTTGAAGCATGACCATATCAAGTGCATGAATAAGAATGATAAACCCCAAATTTGTGAGAGATTTACTCTGGGGAGGAATACAGCAGAAGGATTGCAAAGGGGCACTCAGGGGGCTTCAACCATATCTGATAGTTTTTATTTAAAAAAAAAAAAAAAGCTGGGCGTGGTGGCTCACGCCTGTAATCCCAGCACTCTGGGAGGCCGAGGCGGGCAGATCACAAGGTCAGGATATCGAGACCATCCTGGCTAACAAGGTGAAAACCCGTCTCTACTAAAAATACAAAAAATTAGCCGGGCGTGGTGGCGGATGCCGAGTCCCAGGTACTCGGGAGGCTGAGGCAGCAGAATGGCATTAACCCGGGAGGTGGACCTTGCAGTGAGCCGAGATTGTTCCACTGCACTCCAGCCTGGGCGACAGAGTGAGACTCCATCTCAAAAAACAAAACAAACAAAAAAAAAACAGCCAAAGCAAATATGCTAAAAATGTTAGGATTTGTCAAAACTTGGTTATGAGTATGAGTGTATTTAGTAGTCTCTGGATTTTTGTTTGCTTACTTCATCTGAGAAACAGCTTTCATTGTATCTTGTTAATATAAACGAATGAATGGAAAAACTGTAATTTAGAGTGTATAGCAAGGCCAGGTGCAGTGGCTCACACCTGTAATCCTAGCACTTTGGGAGGGTGAGGCGAGCGGATCACCTGAGGTCAGGAGTTTGAGACCAGCCTGGTTGACATGGTGAAACCCCATCTCTAGTAAAAATACAAAAAGTAGCTGGGCATGGTGGCGTGCACCTGTAATCCCAGGTACTCGAGAGGCTGAGACAGGAGAATTGATTGAACCCGGGAGGCAGAGGTTGCAGTGAGCTGAGATTGTGCCACTGCACTCCAGCCTCAGTGACAAGAGCAAAATTCTGTCTCAAAAAGTAAATAAAAACAAAGAATATGTAGCAAATAATCATGATGATTTCCATGTGATGAGATGACTGATTGTTTGTTTTCCTATTTACTTTTGAATATCTGTATTTTCTGATTTTCCTATGGTGAACATGTCTTACCTGTTTAGTGTTTTAAAACCTAAAACAAAAAAAGCATATAGAAAAGCTGTAGAGGGGGCATTCCAGGCCAAGACGACAGCAGAGGCCAAGGCCTGGCTGTGGAGAAGCTGCCAGAACATGGGATACCAGACAGGAGAAGGATGGGAAGAAAAACTGCTGCAAAGGGGAGCTGGCAGCAAAATGGCAGGCCTTGAGTGCCAGGCCAAGGAGCTGCAACTTGACCTTGAAGGCCATGGGGCCTCAAACTGGGGTCCATGGCCACTGGGGAGCCTCAAGCATACTCCTGGGAATCTGGCTCCACCAAGATTTTCATAATTTGGGGCCTTCATTTTAGTGATCATCTCTAAACAGTGAGTACAAGCATATCCTGACTTCTCTGAATGACTCAGCCATAATCCAGAGCCACCAATGTAATTTCAGGGCCCGGATTGGTTTGTGCCTGGGGTCAGGTTGATGCCAGCTGCCCCACTTTGATTGTCTTGGGCAGATGAGGAAAGAAAGGAGCAGGTCTCAGCTTGGCCGGTTTATTCTCCAGCCCCATGAGCTCAGCACTTGGGCCTGGGAGAATTCCAAGGGCCTGAAAGATGTTCCAATCTTGAAAAAAGAATCGTAATGATTCTAAAGTAACAAAAGCAACCACCAAAATAACACATGCATGCACACACACACACACACACACATGCACACCCTGCATGTGAAATCATTTCAATTGTGAAAGTATAAAATTGAATAGAAATCATTTCAATTGCGAAAGTATACAAATGAATATTTTCATGGCAAAAAAATATTTGATGTGGAATGTGGGTGTGTTTTAATATGTTTGGTAAGGGGAGAAGTGGAGTCTCCAAAGGTAGGGATGCTGGAGGACTATGAAGTTCCTTAAAGAATAGACGGATGGATAGAATCCCAGCAAAGAAGGCCAAATGGCGAACTGCTGTGCTCACTCGCTTAGTGGTTCCCCTTCACCCGAACTGGGAAAGAACTGGGCAAATTGAATGAGCATACACAGCCGTGCAGGAGTGCCAAGGGAAAAACAAAGGCCAGGCAGCAAACAGCACGCTGGCACAGCCTGCAAAACACTCATCATTCAAAGGGTGTGATTTTGATTCTGCAAAGTGATGTCATCCAGTACATTCAATGGATGTTGTGTATCTAAATTTGTGGTCATATTTGTATTTAATCTGGTTTTATGGCAGTGTAGGGTCCTGAAGAGTTTGTGCCTAGTTTTATGTTTTAAGGAAGAGTATAATCAAAATAATTAGAATCAGCACTGTCTGGCCAGAAGAACCTTCTTCCTTTTGGAGAGCCTGTTTGTAAATCATTCATTTGGAAAACACTGCTAGGGACTGGGGGACTGCTGAGGGGCTGTGGGTGGGGTTGCGGGGGTGGGACATGAACTTGATTGCATGTTCTGGATGATGAGCAGCCAGAGTGAGGCTGGTGTGAGGCTTGAACTCCTGAGGACAGGGATGGGCATCTTATTTGGGATAGTGCCAAGGGTAAGACCTCAGATGCCATAAGAACTTAACAAAGACTGGCCACCACTGTGGAATTTCCCATCAGAGCGTCCTGCCTCTCCAGGCTGCAGGCAGAGATGTATCTGGTCCTTGTCCTGGTGAATCCAGTGGGTCGACTTGGCACATGGAGACCTCGATGTATTTTTTTTTTTTTTTTTTTGGAGATGGAGTCTCACTCTGTCACCCAGGCTGGAGTGCAGTGGTGTGATCTTGGCTCACTGCAACCTCCATCTCCTGGGTTCAAGTGATTCTTGTGCCTCAGCCTCCCGAGTAGCTGGGACTGCAAGTGTGCACAACCACGCCTGGCTAATTTTTTGGGTTTTTTTTTTTGTATTTTAGTAGAGATGGGGTTTCACCATGTTGTCCAGGTTGGTCTCCAACTGCAGAGCTCAGGCAATCCACCCACCTCAGCCTCCCAAAATGCTGGGATTACAGGCGTGAGCCACTGCACCCAGCCCTTCAATGCATATTTGCAAATAAGAGAGGCCAGAAGGAATAAGATACCTCTCTTTCCTTCATTTCTCTCATCCAATCCACCAGCACGTCGTTTTGCTCGATCTCCAGAGTGCACCCAGCCCCAGCCCCTCCGCCACAGCCTCCAGCATTCTCACCTGCACCATGTGGATGGCCTTACCAGTCTCTGCCTCCTCCACACGCAGCAAGAAGGAGATGTTTTCTTTCTTTTTTTTTTTTTTTTTTAGACGGAGTCTCATTCTGTCACCCAGGCTGGAGTGCAGTGGCGCAATCTCGGCTCACTGCAAGCTCCGCCTCCCAGGTTCACACCATTCTCCTGCTTCAGCCTCCCGAGTAGCTGGGACTACGGGTGCCTGCCACCATGCCCGGCTAATTTTTGTTTTTTTTTTTTCAGTAGAGGTGGGGTTTCACCATGTTAGCCAGGGTGGTCTCGATCTCCTGACCTTGTGATCCACCCACCTCGGCCTCCCAAAGTGCTGGGATTACAGACGTGAGCCACCGCACCCGGCTGGAGATGTTTTCTTTTAAGGCATAATTTTTGTAGAGCAGTTTTAGGTTCACAGAAAAACAGAGGAAGATGCAGAGATTTCCCCTATACCTCCAGTTTCCACACATGTACAGCCTTGCTCACTATCAATATCCCCCAACAAAGTGGTACATTTGTTAGAATTGATGAACCTGACACATCATTGTCATCTGGAGCCCATTGTTTACCTTAGGGTTCACTCTCGGTATTGTACATTCTGCATTCTATGGGGTTGGACAAATGTCTAATGCCATGTATCCATCATTTAAACATCACATAGAGTATTTTCACTGCCCCTCACATCTGCTGTGCTCTGCCTATTCATCCCTCCCTCTTCCCACACCCCTAGAAACCACTGGTATCTTTATTGTCTCCATAGTTTTGCCTTTTCCAGAATGTCATATAGTCAGAATCATAGAGCTTTTTAAGATTCTTTCTTTCTCCTTCTTATATTTAGTAATATATAGTTAAATTTCCTCCATGTCTTTTTTTTTTTTAAATAGAGATGGGATCTCACTATGTTGCCTAGGCTGGTCTTGAACTCCTGGGATGAAGCGGACCTCCCACCTTGACCTCCCAAAGTGCTGGGATTAAAGGTGTGAGCCACTGCGCCTGGCCTCCATGTCTTTTCATAGTTTGATAGCTCATTTTTTGTTTCTTTTTTTTAGCACTGGAAAACATTCCCTTGTCATTGGCTGGATGTACCACAGTTTCTTTACCCATTTTTCTGCTGAAGGACATCTTGGTTGCTTCCAAGTTTTGGCAATTGTAAACAAAGCTGCTAGAAACACCTGTGTGCAGGCTTTTGCGTGGACATAAGTTTTCAGTTCTTTTAGGTAAATACCAGGGACTGCAATTGTTGGATCATATGTTAAGAGTATGTTTATTTTGTAAGAAACTATCATACTGTATTCCAAAGGGGCTGCACCGTTTTGCATTCCCATCAGCAACGAATGAGCATTCCCATTGCTTTACATCCTCCCCAGCGTTTGGTGCTATCAGTATTCTTGATTTTGGCCATTCTAATAGGTATATCAGGAAGGAGATTTTTAAAGTGTGAATATTCTGCCCTCAAAACTTTAGTGGCTTCCTGCCAAGCTTAAAATTAAATTCAAATTATATATATATATATATATTTTTTTTTTTTTTTTTTTTTTTTTTTGAGGCAGAGCCTCACTCTGTTGCCCAGGCTGGAGTGCAGTGGTACCATTGTGGCTCACTGCAACCTCCGCCTCCCACGTTCAAGTGATTCTCTTGCCTCAGCCGCTTGAGTAGCTGGGATTACAGACACCTGCCATCACGCCTGGCTAATTTTTGTATTTTTAGGAGAGATGGGGTTTCGCCATGTTGGCCAGCCTGGTCTCGAACTCCTGACCTCAAGTGATCCACCCTCCTCAGCCTCCCAAAGTGCTGGGATTACAGGCATGAGCCACCATGCCTGGCCTAAATTCAAATTATTTATGGTAGCTTTCAAAGGCCCATGAGATCTACCTCCACCCACCTCTGCCACCACCTGTCCCCCACTCTGCTCTGTGTTCACTAAGCTCCAGCTGCCTGGATGTTGCTGGAACACACGAGTCATCGGGTTTCAGGGCCTTTGCCCTTGCTGCTCCTTGTACCTGGGATGCTCTTCCTCCATGGCTCAGCAGGTGGCTCTTCCTGACCTGTGAAGTTTCATCACGATGTCACCTCCCCAGAGGGACCCTTTCCCCTGACCCCCTGCATGATACAGTCACCCCCACCCCAATGCATTACACTGCTTCAAGTCTTCCTAGCTCTTACCACTTCTTGAACTTGTCATTGTATTTGTTACTCCTTTAATGTTTTAATCTATAGTAGATCTTGAGTCCCAGTGAAGGCATAGGTCATCTCTGTCCTGTTCACAGCTAAATCTCCAGCACTTGAATGGAGCCTGGCACATAGTAGGTGCTCAGTAAAAGCTTGCTGAGTCAACAATGGGATACCACTTCACACCCACTAGAATGGCTATAATCCAAAAGGTAAGGAGATGGAGCAATTAAAATGTTTATATATTGCTGGTGGTAATGGAAAATGAGGCAGACACTTGAGTTTGTCAGTTTCTCAAAAAGTTAAACAGAGTTACCATGTGACCTAGCAGTTCCACTCCTAGGTATATACCCAAGAGAAATGAAACTATGTCCACACAAAGCATGTTCATGTATGATCAAGAAGCACTATTTATAATAGCCAAAAAGTAGAAATAACCCAAATATCAGCTGACAAATATGTACATGAAATGTTGTGTATGGCCACGCACAGTGGCTCATGCCTGTAATCCCAGCCACTTTGGGAGGCAAAAGCATGAGGATTGCTTGAGCTCAGGATTTCAAGACCAACCTGGGCAACACAACCAAATCCTGTCTCTACAACATATACAAAAATTAGCTGGGCGCGGTGGTGCATGCCTGTAGTCCCAACTACTCGGGAGGCCGAGGCACGAAAATTGCTTGAACCTGGGAGTTGGAGGTTGCAATAAACTTTGTTTGTGCCGTTGCACTCTAGCCTGGGCAATAGAGCAAGACCCTGTCTCTAAATAAATCAATAAATATTGGCTGGGGATGGTGGTTCATGGCTGTAATCCCAGCACTTTGGGAGGCCTGAGGTGGGAGGATCACTTGAATTCAGGAGTTTGAGACGAGCCTGGGCAACAAACAGAGACCCCTTCTCTACTTTTTTTTTTTTTGAGACGGAGTCTCGCTCTGTCGCCCAGGCTGGAGTGCAGTGCACGATCTCGGTTCGCTGCAAGCTCCGCCTCCCGGGTTCATGCCATTCTCCTGCCTCAGTTCCCTGAGTAGCTGGGACTACAGGCGCCTGCCACAACGCCCAGCTAATTTTTTGTATTTTTAGTAGAGACGGGGTTTCACTGTGTTAGCCAGGATGGTCTCGATCTCCTGACCTCGTGATCCGCCCGCCTCAGCCTCCCAAAGTGCTGGGATTACAGGCATGAGCCACCGCGCCCGGCCCCCATCTCTACTTTCAAAGAATTAGCTGGGTATGATGGTGGATACCTGTGGTCCCAGCTACTTGGGAAGCTGAGATGGGAGGACTGCTTGAGCCCAGGAGTTAGAGGCTGCAGTGAGCCGTGATGATTCCATTGCATGCCAGCCTGATTAATAAAGCGAGACTGTCGCAAATTATAAAAAATAAGAAAGTCGTACATCATTATAATGCAATATTGTTCAGCAACAAAAAGGGATGAGGCACTGACATGCTATGATATGTATACGCTTAAAAATCATTATACCAGATAAAAGAAGCCAGACACAAAGGTCGCATATTGTATGATTTCATGTGTGTGAAATGTCACAATAGGCAAATACATAGAGACAGAAAGTACATTCGTGGTTGCCAGGTGCAGGAGGGAGGGCAGACGGGGAAGGACTGCTAATGAGCATAAGTTTCAGGGAGATGATGGAATGTTCTGGAATTAGATAATAGTGATGGCTGCACAACTTTGTGAATACACTAAGAACCACTGACTCGGTTCACTAAGTTTTATTGTATGTGAATTATATCTGTTTTTTGTTTGTTTTTTTTTTTTGAGATGGAGTTTTGCCCTTGTCACCCAGGCTGGAGTGCAGTGGCGCAGTCTCAGCTCACTGCAACCTCTGCCTCCCAGGTTCAAGCAATTCTCCTTCCTCAGCCTCCCAAGTAGCTGGGATTACAGGCGCCCGCCACCACGCCCAGCTAATTTTTGTATTTTTAGTAGAGATGGGGTTTCCGCATGTTGGCCAGGCTGGTCTCGAACTCCTGGCCTCAGGTGATCCACCTGCCTCAGCCTCCCAAAGTGCTGGGATGACGGGTGTGAGCCACCGTGCCTGGCCTATATCTGTATTTTTAAAAAACGTTGTTACACCTCTAATCTCAGCACTTTAGGGGGCTGACGTGGTAGGATCACTTGATCCTAGGAGTTTGAGACCAGCCTGGGCAACATAGCAAGACCCCATCTCTACCAAAATAAAGTTAGCTGGGTGTGATGGTGAATGCCTGTCATCCTAGCTACATGGGAGGCTAAGGGGGTAGCATAGCTTGAACCCAGGAGGTCGAGGCTGCAGTGAGCTATGATTGTGTCACTGCAATCTAGCCTGGGTGACAGACTGAGACCCTGTTTCAAAAAAAAAAAAGGCCGGGTGCGGTGGCTCACTCCTGTAATCCTAGCACTTTGGGAGGCCGAGACGGGCGGATCACAAGGTCAGGAGATCAAGACCATCCTGGCTAACACGGTGAAACCCCATCTCTACAAAAAATACAAAAAATTAGCCAGGCTTGGTGGCGGGCACCTGTATTTCCAGCTACTCGGGAGGCTGAGGCAGGAGAATGGCATGAACCTGGGAAGCGGAGCTTGCAGTGAGCCGAGGTTGCGCCACGGCACTCCAGCCTGGGCGACAGAGTGAGACTCAATCTCAAAAACAAAAACAAACAAACAAAAACCCAAAACAAAACATCTCGTACACAAATGTTTACAGCAGCATTGTTCATAATAGCCTAACATGTAAACAACCCAAATGTCCATCCGCTGATTAATGGAGAAACCAGATGTGGTCTATCCACACATTAGAATATTATTCAACCATAAAAAGGAGTGAAATATGTATACGTGCTACAACATGGATGAACCTGGAAAACATACTAAGTGAAGGAAACCAGTCACAAAAGTTTACATTTTGCATTATCCTATTTATACAAAATGTCCAGAATAGGCAAATCTATAGAGACAGAGAGAGGAGTGACTGCCAATGGGTACGAGGTTTCTTTTGGGGGTAAAAATGTCCTGAAATTGGGTTACAGTAATGGTTGCATAAATCTCTCTATATACTAGAAATCATTGTATTGTACATTCTAAATGAGTGAACTTTTATGACATATAGATTATATCTCAAGAAAGCCTTTTAAAGAGTTTATTGAATGGGCTGGGCGCAGTGGCTCACACCTGTAATCCTAGCACTTTGGGAAGCTGAGAGCTGGGCGGATCACCTGAGGTCGGGAATTGGAGACCAGCCTGGCCAATATGGTGAAACCCCAGCTCTACAAAACTTAGCCAGGTGTGGTGGTGCACGCCTGTAATCCTAGCTACTTGGGAGTCTGAAGCAGGGAATTGCGTGACCCCTGGAGACGGAGGTGGCAGTGAGCTGAGGTCGCGCCACTGCACTCCAGCCTGGGCAACAGAGCAAGACTCCGTCTCAAAAAAAAAAAAAAAAGTTTATTGAATGAAGGAGGAGAAGATAAAGTGGAAGGAAGATAAGGAGGGAAAACAGTTGAGAAACTGCCCTAGGTCTGGACAGAGCTGATTCCCTAAGACACCCCCGCTGGGGAGCCTGGGTCGCCCTTTAGTCCCCTGCCTTCCTTCCTTTCTTCCTTTCTCCTCCCCTCTCCTCTCCCAGGGTCTGTGATTCTGGTGGAAACTCTGGCCCAAGCTGGGCTGGCAGTAGGAGCCATCTGCCACGGTGCACGGCTGTCCCCTGGTGGCGATCTAAAGTGAAGACTTGGGAACGTGGTCAAGGTGGGAGGTCTGGGAATGGGGATTATTAGAGAGCTGGGGAAACCCTGGTGAATGAAGGGTGAAGGAGCAGAAGAAACTTCCAGAAGCCTGGAGACAGGGGAACGCCAGGGATGGAGCCCTGCGACATTTTGCTAAGCTTCTGAGGTTGATACTGGGATTCTGATTATTACTGTGCCGGTCTCCGCGTCTGTTTCCTGTCTCCTCCGGCAGTGATGTGGGCACCAGGAGGGAAGGGGTGTGTCTGCTGATGCACGCCGCCTCCCCAGCACCCAGCACAGTGCTTGGCACTTAGTAGGTGCTCACTAAAAATGTGTGGACTGCAGTTGGGTATAGTAGGAAGAACAGAGAGAGAAGCCTGGGCTTGAAGCCAGTGTTCGTCCTGTCAATCCAGTGACTTGGATAAGTCCTGTGACCTCAGTGAGCCTGAATTGGCTCACTTACCTGTGTTCTGGGGAGAATATCCCTTCCCTCTCAGAGTCGTGGTGCATTTAAATAATCATATTTGCATATAGCTTCAGGCTCATCCTAGGAGGTCCTGGCAGCCAGGAATGGTGAAGAGGCACCACATCCTACACCTGGGTCTGCAGGCCCATAGAGGGGACCCAGCAGCTTCACTGACTTCCTGGGGCATGTCAGCCAAGTCCCTTTACATTCTAGGACTCTGTTATCTCCCTTTTAAAATAAGGAGAATAAGGCCAGGCATGGTGGCTCATGCCTGTAATCCCAGCACTTTGGGAGGCCGAGGCAGGCAGATCACCTGAGGTCAGGAGTTCGAGTCCAGCCTGGCCAACATAGTGAAACTCTGTCTCTACTAAAAATACAAAAATTAGCTGCGTGTGGTGGCATGCGCCTGTAGTCCCAGCTACTCGGGAACCTGAGGCAGGAGAATCACTTGAACCTGTGAGGCAGAGGTTGCAGTGAGCAGAGATCATGCCATTACACTCCAGCCTGGGAGACAGAGCAAGACTCCATCTCCAAAAAAATACAAAATAAAAAAGAAATATGCATAATAAGAGTTTTGCATACTTTGTTGGCACTGTGAGGTCTCCTCTGAGAGTGGAGGAGGCCATACAGGCTGTATTTGTGGGGGGAGCGTTGAGGGTGTGGAGTGAATGGCAAAGGTTTCATCCCAGGTTGTGGAAAGTGGGAGAGAAGGTTTAAGGAGGTGATGCATTTAAAGAGCCCGGTGCAGCTCTGACTCCTGAGGGAGAGCTGGGCTAATGTTGGCTGTTCTCATTCTCGTTATCAATTATATTGGGGCACTTTTGGAGGCCAAGGCGGGAGGATCGCTTGAACCCAGGAGTTCAAGACCAGCCTGGGCAACATAGTGAGACCCCATCTCTACAAAAAATAAAACAATTAGCCAGGCATGGTAGTGTATGCCTGATGCTGAGGCGGGAGGGTCACTTGAGCCCAGGATGTCAAGGCCGCAGTGAGCTATGATTGCACCACTGTACTCCAGCCTGGGTGAGACAGCAGACCCTGTCCCTAAGGGGGAGGGGGGAAGTATTGGGTTCAAACCCAGCTCTATCCTTTAGTTAAGTGACTTATCTCAGTGTTTTAGTTTCCAATCTGTAAAACAGGGACAATAACAGAACCTACCTCAGAAGGTTGCTGTGAAGATTCCCTTAGAAAAAGCATGTTATGGCCGGTGCTGTTATGGCCGGGCACGGTGGCTCACACCTGTAATCCCAGCACTTTGGGAGTCAGAGGCGGGCAGATCACTTGAGGTCAGGAGTTTGAGACCAGCCTGGCCAACATGGTGAAACCTCTGTCTCTACCAAAATTAGCTGGTCATGGTAGTGGGTGCCTGTAGTCCCAGCTACTTGGGAGGCTGAGGCAGGAGAATCGCTTGAACCCGGGAAGCCGAGGTTGCAGCCAGCCGAGATTGCCACTGCACTGTAGCTTGGGTGACAACAGTGACAGCTTCTGGTAAAAAGGGTAGCTCAGGCTCCATCCCTGCGCCTGGACAACTGTCGAGGTCTTCTAAGAAACTGACCAGCAGGGGACAGCAGGTGCCCATCCAGGGAAGGACTCGATGCAAGCCTTCAGGCTGTGATACCCAAAGAGAAGTGATGGGGGCTGGAGGGGAGCCCAGAGCACCATGGAAGCCCTGTGGGGTGGGGAATGGGGCTAGGAGTGGTGCGGAGTGCCCCAAGCTCAGGTGGGTGAGGAGCAACCAGGTCAAGCTCAGGGGGCCTCTGGGCATAGGTGGGAACAGCTTTAGGGGCAGAGAGTAGCAGCAGCCTCAGATAAACCAAGAAGGAAACGAACAGACAGAAGGATGCTAGCTATTTCCCCAGGCTCAGAGCAGACCCACATGGGGTGAGCAGGGATGTTCTGGGTAGAAGAGGATGAGGGACCATGTCCAGGACAAGTGCGATGGCTCACACCTGTAATCCCAGCACCTTAGGGGTTGGGGGCAGGAGGATCACTAGAGCCCAGGAGGTCTAGGGTATAGTAAACTGTGATCGTACCACTGCATTCCAGCCTGAGTGACAGAGTGAGACCCTGTCTCTGAAAAAAAAAAAAAGAAGAAGAAGGGGTTGGGGCAGTGGGGAGGAATAGCATTAGGAGATATACCTAATATAAATGATGAGTTAATGGGTGCAGCACACCAAATGGCGCATGTATACATATGTAACAAACCTGCACGTTGTGCACATGTACTCTAGAACTTAAAGTATTAAAAAAAAAAAAGAAGAAGAAGTTCAATGTAAGAATGAGCCTTGCTGGGGTAAGGGGATCTGGGGAGGAGAGGGACTTTGTGCTGGGATGGAAAGGGCAGAGTCCAGGCTGGGATTTGGGATTGGGAGTGGGGGAGTGAAAGAGTTGGGCAGCGCTTCGTGGGCTAGGATTTGGAAAGCAGGGTTGGCAGCAGGGAGCTGGGGCAGAGAACCAGGCTGGGGGCCTGGGGGAGGAGGGGAGGGGAGGACCAATCAGGCCTCCAGGAGAGGCAGCTCCCCAGAAACAATCCTAGAGCCAGGCTTAGCCTCGCCGGGCCTCACCAGGCCTCGAGCTTCCAGTGCCCAGTACCAGGCCTCTGAAGGGCCAGGGAGGATGTGGGGTGAGCCCGTGACACACCAGGCTTGACTCCCCTGCCAGTGGGGAGTAAGGAAGCCTCTTCTTCTTCTTCCTTCTCCCAGGCCCCTGCCTGGAGCTCAAAACGGGCTCAGAGAGATCAAAACCCAGAGCCCATTCTTAGACATGGAGATCCACACAAGGTTACAGGCACAGCCGGGTCTGGAGCTGCAGACTCACGGCCCTGGCTGTCTGAGTAGATGGTGCTCACACCAAGTGGTGTTTCCCTTCTTCACCAGCCTTTTTTTTGTTTTGTTTTTTGAGACAGGGTCTCATTCTGTCGCTCAAGCTGGAGTGCAGTGGTGTGATCACGGCTCACTACAGCCTTGACCTCCCAGGCTTGAGCAATCCTCCTGCCTCAGCCTTTCCAGTAGCTGGGACCACAGACACACACCACTATGCCCGTCTAATTTTTCAATTTTTTGTAGAGATGGGGTCTCCCCATGTCACCCAGGCTGATGCAGCGTCTGTCTGTGTCTCTGAAGGGTGCCCTGAACCCCCCGGAGGGTGTCTGGGAATCACAAAGGCCTCCACTGTCAGGGCTAGAACAGGGTTCTAGCTCAGGGTTGCCTGAGCCCATGCTCCCATTTTTATGGAGGAGGAAATCAACGCACAAGGCCATGGAGGCCGAGTTATATGGAAAAACAGGACTGGAGCTCCCGATCCAGGGTTCTTCCTTCTGATCTGCAGCGTTAAGCAGATAACCACGCAGTGGCTGCGCCAATCCTGCCTGACAAAGGCCCAGGGGAGTGACGTCCCCAAGAGGGGTCTAAAATGTTACTGACTCTGTGATCTTTGTCAAGCCCATCCCTCTCTCTGGGTATAAATGTATTTAAACTCTAAGACAAGGGGATCAGAAAAAAATGGGGAATCGTTTAACTCATTTTATGAGGCAGTATCATCTTACTTTCAAAACTGGAAAAACAAAACACGAAAAGAGAATTAGGCTGGGGCAAGGTGGCCCGTGCCTGTAATCCTAGGACTTTGGGAGGCCTAGGTGGGTGGATTGCTGGAGCCCAGGAGTTCGAGACCAGCCTGAGCAACTTGAAGAAACCCCTTCTCTACAAAAAATTCAAAAATTAGCCGGGCATGTTGGCGGTGCCTGTAGTCCTAGCTACTCAGGATGCTGAGGTGGGAGAATCACCTGAGTCCGGGAGGTCAAGGCTGCAGTGAGCCGTGATTGTGCCCCTGTACTCCAGCTTGGGTGACAGAGTGAGACCCTGTCTCAATTGACAAGCAAAGCAAAAGAAAATTACAGGTTATTTTCACCTACAAACACAAGATGAAAATCTTAAAAATATTGGCTAACTGAATTCTGTGTTTATTTCTTTATGTATTTATTTTTTATTTTATTTTTTGAGACAGGGTCTCACTCTGTCACCCAGGCTGAAGTGCAGTGGTATGATCACAACGCACTGCAGCTTCAACCTCCCTGGGCTCAGGTGATCCTCCCACCTCAGCCTCCCAAGCAGCTGGGACTACAGGGGTGTGCCAATACATAATTTTTGTATTTTTTGTAGAGCTGGGGCTTTGCTATGTTCCCCAGGCTGTTCTCAAACTCCTGGGCCCAAGCAATCCGCCCCCCACTTAGGCCCTGAAAGTGCTGGGTGGTGTGAGCTACCGTGCCCAGTCTTATGTTTATTTTTTTGGAATCACAACCAAAATAGGGTTTATTCCACATAAGAAAGGAGAATTAACCATCAGAAAATGTATACATTAAATTTTCCATGTTAATTAATAGACTAGAGAAGAAAAACCATGTGATTATTTCATTGGAGGGACACATGTACATAAAAGACTCTTGATAAATTCAGCAATAATTTTGATTTTTAAAAATTATTGGGGGAGGGGGGAGGGACAGCATTAGGAGATATACCTAATGCTAAATGACGAGTTAATGGGTGCAGCAAACCAACATGGCACATGGATACATATGTAACAAACCTGCACATTGTGCACATGTACCCTAAAACCTAAAGTATAATAATAATAAAAAATATAAATATATTTGATGCAAACCTGCCCCCCCCAAAAAAATTATTAGCAAACAAGGAATAGAAAATAACTTATAAAAGCGTATAAAAATTACATGCCAGGCCGGGCGCGGTGGCTCACGCCTGTAATCCCAGCACTTTGGGAGGCCAAGGCGGGCAGATCACCAGGTCAGGGGATAGAGACCATCTTGGCTAACATGGTGAAACCCCATCTCTACTAAAAATACAAAAAATTAGCCAGGCATGGTGGCAGGTGCCTGTAGTCCCAGCTACTCGGGAGGCCGAGGCAGGAGAATGGCGTGAACCCGGGAGGCGGAGCTTGCAGTGAGCCCAGATAGCACCACTGCACTCCAGCCTGGCTGACACAGCGAGACTCCGTCTCAAAAAAAATAAATAAAATTTAAAAAAATTACATGCCAAAATTTAGCAAATATATCTTTTTTTTTTTTTAAACAGGATCTTACTCTGTCGCCCAGGTTGGAGCGCAGTGGCATGAACACAGCTCACTGCAGCCTCCAACTCCAGGGCTCAAGCTATCTTCTCACCTCAGCCTCCTAAGTAGCTGGGACTACAGGTGTGCACCACCACACCCAGCTATTTTTAAAATTTACTTTATGTAGAAACGGGGTCTCACTATGTTGCCCAGGCTGGTCTCAAATTCCTGGCCTCAAGCAATCCTCCCCACTTGGCCTCCCAAAGTGTTGGGATTATAGGCATGAGCCACCACACCCAGCCGAAATATATATATATATATATTTTGAGATGAAGTCTCACTCTGTTGCTCAGGCTAGAGTGCAGTGATGTGATCTCAGCTCACTGCAACCTGCGCCTCCTGCCTCCCAGGTTCAAGCAAATTCTCCTGTCTCAGCCTCCCAAGTAGCTGGGACTACAGGCACCCACCGCCACACTCGGCTAATTTTTGTATTTTTTTTTTAGTAGAGATGGGATTTCACCATATTGGTCAGGCTGGTCTCGAACTCCTGACATCAGGTGATCCGCTGGCCTCACCCTCCCAAATACAATCTTATAGGACAAGCTTTAAGTACCTCCAAGATCAGAAACAACTCAAGGATGCCTGAAATCACAGATACTACTTAACTTATCCCTAGAGTTCTTTCTTTTTTTTTTTTGAGACTTGCTCTATCTCCCAGTCTGGAGTACAGTGGCGCGATCTTGGCTCACTGCAACCTCCTCCTCCCAGGTTCAAGTGATTCTCCTGCCTCAGCCTCTTGAGTAGCTGGGATTACAGGTGTCTGCCACCGCATCCAGCTAATTTTTGTATTTTTAGTAGAGATGGGGTTTTGTCATGTTGGCCAGGCTGGTCTCGAACTCCTGACCTCAAGTGATCCACCTGCCTCGGCCTCCCAAAGTGCTGGGATTACAGGTGTAAGCCACCGCTCCCAGCAGCCCTAGAGTTCTTGCTGACATTTCAGAGAAACGGAAAAGTGTGAGGATTGAAAGATAAGAGGGAAAACTGTGATTACTTGCAGATTATATAGTCACCTACAAAGAAAAACCGATAGAATAATTACCAGATAAGAGGCCTACCTATTAATATAAAAATTAGGCCGGGCACAGTGGCTCATGCCTGTAATCCTAGCACTTTGGGAGGCTGAGGTGGGCAGATCACCTGAGGTCAGGAGTTCAAGACCAGCCTGGCCAACATGGTGAAACGCTGTCTCTACTAAAAATACAAAAATTAGCTGGGTGTGGTGGTATGCACCTGTAATTCCAGCCAGTTGGGAGGCTGAGGCAGGAGAATCACTTTAAAAGAGAAACCATAAAAGTTTGGAAAATTTGCAGCCTGACAATGCAGTAGAAAAGAAAAATCAATTTTTTGAGGAGAAATTCAAGCTGGCTGTAGAAATTTGCATAAGTAACAAGGAGCCCAATGTTAATCACCAAGACAATGGGGAAAATGTCTCCAGGGCATGTCATAGGTCTTCATGGCAGTCCCTCCCATCACAGACCTGGAAGCATAGGAGGAAAAAATGGTTTCATAGGCTGGGCCCAGGGTCCCCATGCTGTGTGCAGCCTAGTGACTTGGTGCCTTGTGTCCTAGCCACTCCAGCTATTGCTGAAGGGGGCCAAGGTATAGCTCGGCCCATGGTTTCTGAGGGTGCAAGCCCCAAACCTTGGTGGCTTCCACGTGGTGTTGAGCCTGAGGATGCACAGAAGTCAAGAATTGGGGTTTAGAAACCTCTGCCTAGGTTTCAGAAGGTGTATCGAAACACCTGGATGTCCCGGCAAAAGTTTGCTGCAGGGATGAAGCCCTCATGGAGAACCCTTTGCTAGGGCAGTGCAGAAAGGAAATGTGGGGTCATAACCCCCACACAGAGTCCCTACTGTGGCACTGCCTAATGGAGCTGTGAGAAGAGGACCATTGTCCTTCAGACCCCAGAATGGTAGATCCACCGACAGCTTGCATCATTTGCCTGGAAAAGCCACAGACACTCCATGTCAGCCCGTGAAAGCAGCCAGGAGGGGGACCATACCCTGTAAAGCTGCAGAGGCAGAGCTGCCCAAGACTATGGGAACCTACCTCTTGCATCAGTGTGAACTGGATGTGAGACATGGAGTCAAAGGAGATCATTTTGGACCTTTAAAATTTGACTGCCCTGCTGGATTTTAGACTTGCATGGGCCCTGAAACCCCTTTGTTTTGGCCAACTTCTCCCCTTTGGAACAGCTGTATTTACCCAATACCTGTACCTCCGTTGTATCTTAGGAAGCAACTAGCTTGCTTTTGATTATTCAGGCTCATAGACAGAAGGGATCTGCCTTGTCTCAGATGAGACTTTGGACTGTGGACTTTTGGATTAATGCTGAAATGAGTCAAGACTTTGGGGGACTGTTGGGAGGGGATGATTGGTTTTGAAATGTGAGGACATGAGATTTAGAAGGGCCAGGGGCAGAATGATATTGTTTGGCTCTGTGTCCCCACCCAAATCTCATCTTGAATTGTACTCCCACAATTCCCACATATTGTGGGAGGGACCTGGTGGGAGATCACTTGAATCATGGGGGCAGTTTCCCCCATACTGTTCTTGTGGTAGTGAATAAGTCTCATGAGATCTGATGGGTTTATCAGGGGTTTCTTCTTTTCATCCTTCTCATTTGCTCTTGCTACCACCATTTAAGAAGTGCCTTTTACCTCCCACCATGATTCTGAGGCCTCCCCAGCCATGTGGAACTGTGAGTCCAGTTAAACCTCTTTTTCTTCCCAGTCTCAGGTATGTCTTTATCAGCAGTGTGAAAATGAACTAATAAATATGGGGTTTCATCATGTTGCTCAGGTTGGTCTCGAACTCCTGGGCTCAAATGATCCTCCTACCTCAGCTTCCCAAAGTGCTAGAATTACAGGTGTAAGCCACCTTGCCCAGCTTTGTTTTTTTAAAATATTATACAAGGTATCTAGGGGTGATGGGGCACCAGGTTGGCAAATAGTTCAGCGAATAGTTAAGGGAAAAAACTCAAGTAGTTCAAAAAAATTCTTTGTATTTTTCTTCCAGCTCTCCTGTGTGTTGAGATTGTTTCAAAATTGAAAGAAAAGAAACCTCTAAGCTTTATATTGAAAGTATGTGGAAATTAAGAAATGCCAAACACCCCTAAGGTGAAAGTTTAAAATTTTATTAAAGACATAAAAGAAGACATAAATACATATCAATTCCATACTCATGCTTATGGCAATTTAATGACATAAAGTTGCTGGTTCTCCTTAATTTAATTTACAAATTCACTGCAATCTCAAGCAAAAATTTAGATGGATTTTGTTTTGGAGAAACTCAACAAGCTTGTTCTAAATTAGAATAAAGGCCCACAAAGGGCAGAGTCTGCAAGGTGCAGTGGCTCACACCTGTAATCTCAGCACTTTGGGAGGCCAAGGCAGGAGGATCGTTTGAGACCAGCCTGCACAATGTAATGAGACATTGTCTCTACGGGAAAAAAAAAAAAAAAAAAAAAAAAAGGAGTAGAGTCAAGTGGGAGAGATTGCCTTTTTTGTTTTCTTTTTTTTTTTTTCTTTTTCCATGACACAGCCTCAGGAGGTCCTGATGACATGTGCCCCATGGAAGAGATTATCTTGTCAAATATAAAAATATATAGAAATAGAAAAATAGATATAAATATAGATAGGTAGATTTGATATATAACAAAAGTGGCACCATAAATCAAGGAAGGAAGGAGCAAACTTTTTAGTAGATGGCATTGGGAAAACTGGCTTTGCACTGTATACAATAACAAACAAACAAACTTGCTCCCTACCCTTGACCATTACAAAGGTGGATTCCAGAGGAGGATTTAGTTATGAAAGAACTAAATCTGAAAGGTGAAAGCGTAGCATAGCCTTGTGATCTAGAGATGGAGAAAATACCTCTTAAACTAGACCCAAAAAGCACAAGCTGTGAGGCAAGAAATGCTGGATTCAATTATATCACATTTTTCTGTTCAGTGAAATGCCCTGTAGACAAAATTAACTGATGGAAAACTGATTTGTAAAAGATGTTTGTGGTATCTAAAGCTGGCAAAGGGATCAATATCTAGAATACGCATGGACCTCCCGCAAATCAACGAGAAAGGAACAAAAAAAGGAAGGGAAAAATGAGCAGAGAATATGAACAGGCGATTCACAGACAGGAAATTCAAATGATTAACAAGATGTGAAGAGGCTCAGTTGCCTATGCGATCAGAGACACGCAAAGTAAAACAACAGCCGGCATTATCCTATGCTCAGCGTTTTCCATCTCTCACATTTTTGCCAGCCATTTCACATCCATTGGTCTGGCAAAAATGAGAGAGACGGATAATGCTGAGCATTGGTGAGGATTTAGGGAAACACCCACCATTGTGAGTTGCTCTTGGGAATGTAGACGGTGCAGCCATTCTGGAGAACAATCTGGCTGTATTTAAGTGAACTTAAGCGTGCATGTACCCTATGACTCAGAAAGCCCAACATTTAGTTAATGTCTGTATATTAAACAATGGTCTCAAATTTTCACTCTATTTCCTTGTCACAGCCTCAAGACAGAATTTTCCCACACCTAGACTTTGAGCTTAATCATGTGACTTGCTTTGGCCAGTAATATGTTAGCAAGTGAGACATGCAGAAGTCTGAAATGTGCTTAGGCAGTTGGCCTTCCGCCAGCACCATGACAACACACCCTGAGTAGCCCACAGCCTCTCCAGCCTAGGCAGGAGGGCCCACCTGAGAAGTGAGTAAAGACAGAAAGAAGAGGAGAAAAACCATGAAGAGCCATTCCTGCAGCACCATTTGAATGCCTAGGACCGACAGAATAATGCCAGAATTCCTTTGGGACTTTTCATCTATGCGAACAAATACAGTCCTTTATATGCTTAAGCCAGTTTGAGTTGGGCTTCTGTCACTTACAACAGAGTCTTACTAATTCCTCCTCCTTACAGTAACTTTCAACTCCAACCTAATGGAATTATCCATCAATCCTTAAACATTTGGTGTCTCTGTGTCCTTGATCAAATCTAGTTTAACTAGTACTTGTATGAGTGTACACCATGTAAAAGATGAAGTGTTCCAATTATAGGGACTATGTGGCACACATGCTATTCTTCTCCACCTACCTTGCTGATGACAGACATGGCTTACTCAGTTTGATCAGTCCTTTCAAAGAACAAACTTTAGAAACATGGTTGCGGCCGGGCACAGTGGCTCACGCCTGTAATCCCAGCACTCTGGGAGGCCGAGGCGGGTGGATCACGAGGTCAGGAGATCGAGACCATCCTGGCTAACACGGTGAAACCCCGTCTCTACTAAAAAATACAAAAATTAGCCGGGCATCATGGCGGGCGCCTCTACTCCCAGCTACTCGGGAGGCTGAGGCAGGAGAATGGCGTGAACCCGGGAGGCGGAGATTGCAGTGAGCCGAGATCACGCCACTGCCCTCCAGCCTGGGAAACAGAGCGAGACTCCATCTCGAAAAGAAAAAAAAAAAGAAACACGGTTGATTTTCATATCTGTTCTTATTTTTGTTATTTTCTACTTTATTTTTTACCCCTTGAGTTTGATTTCCTGTTCTTTTTCAGCTACTTGAGATAGAAACTTTAATTATTAATTTTCAAATATTTCTCCTTTTCTAATATTTGCATTTTAAGGCCATGAATTTTCCTCTCTGCACTGCTTTAGCTGCACCCTACGAATTCATTTGTTTGTTTTAGAGATGGGGTCTCACTATCTTGTCCGTGGTGGAGTGCAGTTGCTATTCACAGGCACAATCATAGCTCACAACAGCCTTGAACTCCTGGCCTCAAGTGATCTTCCTACCTCAGCCTCCCAAACAGCTGGGACTACAGGTATGTGCCACCATAATTCAGCTCAAAATGTTTTCTGATTTCCACTTCAATTTCTTCTTTGAATAGTGTAATGTTTAATTTTCAGGCAGTTGGGGATTTCCTTTCATCTTTTGGTTATTGATTTTTAGTTTAGTTCCTTTGTGGTCAAAGAACATAATCTGAATAATTTCAATCTTTTGAAATGCCTTGGATCTTTTTTTTTTTTTTGAGACAGTGTCTCACTCTGTCACCCAGGCTGGAGTGCAGTGGCACGATATCAGCTCACTGCAACCTCTGCCTCCCAGGTTCAAGCAATTCTCCTGCCTCAGCCTCCCGAGTAGCTGGGATTACAGGTGCCCGCCACCACGCCTGGCTAATTTTTGTATATTTAGTGGAGACAAGGTTTCACCATTTTGGCCAGGCTGGTCTTGAACTCCTGAACTTGTGATCTACCCACCTCAGCCTCCCAAAGTGCTAGGATTACAGGCATGAGTCACCACGCCCAGCTGTCTTGGATCTTTTTAAATGACCCAATATATAATTGCTTTTGATAAGTGTTGCATGTTCACTTGACAAGATGTGAATTTTGAGTTCTCAGGTCAAATTTATTAACAGGATGTCTCTAATTGATCACAACCTTCTAACATTATATCCCAGAAACAACCTTAGAATCATTCTCAACACAGGGCTCCATGTAGCCACTATCAAGTGATAGAAGTAGGCACTCACTATAGAACCTATTTTCTGTCTAGCATAGAGGTTATGGGCCAGATGTCAGAATGCCTAGATGTCAGATGCCCAGCTCTGCCACCTTCTAGCAATATGTCCATGGACAAATTTATCTAACCTCTTTAATCCTCAAGTTCCTTGTCTGAAAAATGCTGCTCCTCTGCTGTCTACAGGAATGAGGACTAAATGAGAATGAAGTGTTTAGCTCAGGGACTGTCGTTTTGTAAGCAAGCTCTAGCCAGAATCCTAGGTCCTTGCATTCCTCCATCCTCTATTCCCCCTTCCACCTAAGTCTGGTCATCCTTCAAGGCCTGGGTAGAATCAATCCCTCCTCTGAGAAGCTGTGGCTACTAAACTTTTTGCCTGTTTGTGTTCAGTTTGGTTGCCTGGCATCTGTGTCCTTTTTTCTAATGTAGAGGAACCAATTTCTCAGGAGTCATGTGGCCGGAGGCAGAAGTGCCTCCCCATTGTGGAAGCAAAAATCTCCAGATGTTTGTTTTCCCAGCTTCCCTTGCAGCCTGGGTGCAGTCAGGTGACCTTGGTTCTACCAATCAGAAATTCCCACTGCAGACTTTGCAGGGGCTGAGAGACAGTGTCTGGAGGCAGCAGCAGCTAGGCTGGAAGTGGCTCCCATGTCTGCTGCTAGCTGTGGGTCAGGATTGGCAGTGGAGGCTGTGGCTTTCAGACTCTGCTGTTTCTCACTTGACCAGTTCTGTGGGTGATTTTGACCGTTCCTTGGCCCCGAGGGCTGTGAGCTTGGTTCTCCCGCTTACCAGTGCCCTGGTACTAACCCAATACCCTTCCAGTAAGTTCCCTTACTGCTTAAATCAGCCAGTGCTGGTTTCTGTTATAAGCAAGACCCCTGCAGTAAGTCCTTTGTCCCCTTCGCTCTCACCTCTAAGGCTCCTGCAGCACCAAGGATCTCCCCACTCCTTGAACCCAGCCAGCCCTGGCTCTGACCACGGTCATGTCATTTTATGGCTCTGTCACATCTCCCCTACTACAGGCTCATAGCCCCCTACCCAAAACTCAAGGGGCCAGAAATGATTCAGAATTCAGAAATTTTCAGATTTTAGAAAGGTCACTTGGTACACATTCTAGGACCACACCCAGTAATCAACTATATCAATATGTTCACAAACAGTGGGTTTTCTTAAGACTATACGTGGGATTGGTTCACGTAAGGTTTTGCATCAAATGAGTTTTGGTGGCAAATTTACGGAAATACTTTCAGTTTTCAGAGAGTTAGGAATTTCATGATGGCATCTAGTGAAATGATGAAAAAAGAGTGAATTTCAGATCACAGATAAGGGATTACAGCCCCATAATAAAGATTAATGGCTGGCCGAGTGTGGTGGCTTGTGCTTATAATCCCAGCACTTTGGGAGGCCAAGACAGGCAGATCACTTGAGGTCAGGAGTTCGAGAATAGCCTGGCCAATATGGTGAAACCCCAGCTCTACTAAAAATACAAAACTTAGCCGGGCATGGTGGCAGGCACTTTTGGTCCCAGCTACTCAGGAGGCTGAGGTGGGAGAATCACTTGAACCTGGGAGGCGGAAGTTGCAGTGAGCCGAGATCGTGCCATTGCACTCCAGCCTGGGTGACAGAGGGAGGCTCCATCTCAAAAAAAAAAAAAAAAAAAAAAGGACTAATGGCCAATACTAGCTAGCATTTACTGAGCACTTACTGTATGCTAGGAACTGTGCCAAGTGTTAATCCTCACCTCCATGCTGAGGTAGATATGATTTATTTATTTATTTATTTATTTTTAAACAGAGTCCTGCTCTGTTGCCCAGGCTGGAGTGCAGTGGCATTAGCTTGGCTCACTGCAATCTCCACCTCCTGGGTTCAAGCGATTCTCCTGCCTCAGCCTCCCAAGTAACTGGGATTACAGGCACCCACCACCACGCCCAGCTCATTTTTGTATTTTTAGTAGAGACGGGGTTTCACCATATTGGCCAGGCTGGTCTCAAACTCCTGACCTCGTGATCTGCCCACCTTGGCCTCCCAAAGTGCTGGGATTACAAGCGTGAGCCACCGCACCTGCCTGGTAGATATGACTTTTATGCCCATTTTATAATTGAGGAAATTGAGCCTTAAACTTGAACATAGGGCAGAAACTATCCAACACTGGGAAGAGTTTGTTATTTTAACAGATGGGAAAATGGAGGCTCAGAGAGATGAAGTGACTTTCCCTCTTTACGAAACAAGAAAGCAGCAGGGTAGGATTCTGAGCCATGACGCAATCTCCCTTTGAAGGAAGGCAACCAGGCGCCCCTGGGCATCCAGCCCAGCCCGCTCCTCCCCACCCCCACTCTGCCTCTCTCTTGCTATCTAGAGCTTCATCTCACCACCCGACCCTTGTCTGTCACAAGTCTGGGTTGCAATGAGCAGGCAAGCAAGGAAGAAAATGCCAGCCCAAAGAAACATTTGCTCCAGCAAGTGAGCAAAGGAGAATGCAAATTCCTTTTCAGGAACTTGCTTCCACAGGCAAATATCTACACCTGCACTGACTGGTTATAAACATGCTAATTCCCCGGGTGATTTCAATTCATTGAATCCTGGGCTTGGCTCTCTCTGCCTACTTAGTCCTCAAGTGTCTCTAGAGTCAGTGGTTCCCCGACACTTGGAGTTTCACAAATCTGCAGTTTTAAAAAGAAAAGACAGAGCGAGTGATATAGAAATACCACATAAGGGCATTAAGTAACCACAACTCCCAGAGACCTCTCTCCATTCTTTCCAGAAATTCAGGGCATTTTAACGCCAGCATAGGAGTACACTTAGCTGTAATAAATCATCATGACACTTGTTCCTTTTTTGTGGCTGACAAATTAAGCCCTCAATTAGCAGCATAGCTATCCTGGTTCCCCAGCAGATGGCTGACCTCCATTTAGAAGGGAAATTCCTCATGGTAAGAAGCAGTCTCACCTAATCTATCTCTCCTACCCTGGAACAATTTTAGCTGCCTGTCATAAACACTTTCCAGAGCTAAGTGCCTTCCATAATCTAAGAGGCAGTCACCTATTTTCAGCCTCATTTTACAAGTGAGAAATCTGTGGCTCTGAGAGGTTAAGTAACATGACCAAGGGCACACAGCTAATGAGGTGATAGAGCAAAAATTTAAGCTTGAGTCTGTTTAGCTGCAAAATCACCATTCTGTAACACCTTTCCAAGAAACAGAGATGCAAAGAACATAATCTGATAAGCACATACCTTGCTTTAGTGAGAGGACCCTAGGAATGATCGTTGAACAAGCAGAACAAACCGTTAGGACCAGCATCTTGAAGTTTCCAAAGAACTTGGTTCTTGATTCACATGGTGCTTGGGCCCTTGAAACACACATTAGGAATTCTGTGCCATGCTCTTACCATCCCTCCATTGAAAGAAAAGTGCAATAAACACCTATACCTGCCTCACCAAGATCTACTGTTACTGGCTGGGAATTAATATGGATCTGCAACTTCAATTCTTGCCTCCTTGGAAGAAAGAATTGACTGAGGGGCATAAGGCAGAAGGAAAGACTGAGGCAAGTTTCAGAGGAGAAGTGAAAACTTATTAAAAAGCTTCAGAGTAGGATTGAAAGGAAGTAAAGTACACTTGGAAGAGGGCCAAGCGGGCAACTTGAGACAGTCAAGTGCGCTGATTCTTCCCTTGGGGTGGGCTGTCCGCATGCTCAGTGACCTGCCAGCACTTGGGAGGGAGCATGCGCAGTGTGTTTACTGGAGTTGTACGCATGCTCCCTTGAGGCACTCTTCCCTTACCAGGTGAATGTGCGTAGCAGGTCATATACCAGTTAAACTACACCATTTTGCCTCTTAGTGGGCATGTGTGAGCCCACTTGCCCAAATCCTGAGATCTTACTGGGGAGCGGCTGATCACCAGTTTCAGGTGTTCCTGTTTATTGGAAGACTGCCTTTCTCTGGTGCTGGCTGCGGCCAATTATTATTTTAAAGAGACAGTTAACAGCTTCCCTGCCCATCACCTGATGGTCACCTGACATTCCTGGTGTGTGTGGGGGTGGGGGTGAGGGGAGCCATCCCCTGCTCTGTTCATGTCTGACTATACCTACTACTACCTGCCATAACACTACCATTTGCTAACATCTGTTCCTGTCTGACTGTAGCAGGACAAGCTGCAGACAAAACCCCTCAGACACTGAGTTAAAGAAGGAAGCGGTTTACTCAGCCGCGAGCATTGGCGAGACTCCTGTCTCAAGAGCCGAGCTCCCCGAGTGAGCGATTCCTGTCCCTTTTAAGGGCTCACAACTCTAAGGGGGTCTTCTTGAGAGGGTCGTGATCGATTGAGCAAGCAGGGGGTACATGACTGGGGGCTGCATGCACCGGTAATCAGAACGGAACAGAACAGGACAGGGATTTTCACAGTGCTTTTCTATACAATGTCTGTAATCTATAGAAAACATAACCAATTAGGTCAGGGGTCGATCTTTAACTACCAGGCCCAGGTTGTGGTGCTGGGCTGTCGGCCTGTGGATTTCATTTCTTCCTTTTAGTTTTTACTTCTTTTCTTTGGAGGCAGAAATTGGGCATAAGACAATATGAGGGATGGTCTCCTCCCTTATAACTATACCTACTACTATCTACCATAACACTACCATTTGCTAACATTTCACAACATTTGCTTTCTCTATATAGATATTGGCACTGGCCAATGTAAATTTCTGTGATGATGAAAATGTTTTGTACCTTCACCATCCAATACTGTGGCCACTGGCCACATGTAGCTGTTGTACACTTAAAATGTGGCCACTGTAACTGAGGAACAAAATTTTACATTGTATTTATTTATTTATTTTTATTTTTTAATTTTTGAGACAGAGTCTCGCTCTGTCACCCAGGCTGGAATGCAGTGGTGCGATCTCTGCTCACTGCAAGTTCTGCCTCCCAGGTTCACACCATTCTCCTGCCTCAGCTTGCCGAGTAGCTGGGACTACAGGTGCCCGCCACCATGCACGGCTAATTTTGTTTTTGTATTTTTAGTAGAGACGAGGTTTCCCATGTTAGCCAGGATGGTCTCGATCTCCTGAACTTGTGATCCCCCCGCCTCGGCCTCCCAAAGTGCTGGGATTACAGAAATTGTATTCATTTTTAATTAATTTAAAATTAAGCATAAACAACATGCAGCTGGTGGTGCTGTATTGGACAACACAGCCCATGGAAATATATTCTTGCATTTTGCTGAACCACTTGAAAATAAGTTGCAGACATCATGATACTTCACCCTTAAATTTTTACTTCTTCAGAATAAGAACATTTTTCCTATGTAACCAGGGTACTGTTGTCAGAGGTGTTTGAACCAGAGCAACTCTGTCTTGAATAGGAGCTGGGGAAAAAAGGACTGAGACCGACTGGGCTGCATTCCCAGGAGGTTAGGCATTCTTAGTCACAGGATGAGATGGGAAGTCAGCACAAGATACAGGTCATAAAGACCTTGCTGATAAGACAGGATGCAGTAGGCTGGGCACGGTGGCTCATGCTGTAATCCCAGCACTTTGGGAGGCCGAGGCGGATGCATCACTTGCAGTTAGGAATTCTAGACCATCCTGGCCAACACGGTGAAGCCCTATCTCTACTAAAAATACAAAAATTAGCTGGGTGTGGTGGCGAACGCCTGTAATCCCAGCTACTCAGGTGGCTGAGGCAGGAGAATCACTTGAATGTGGGAGGCGGAGGTTGCAGTGAGCTGAGATTGCCCCACTGCACTCCAGCCTGGGTGACAAATGAGACTCTGTCTCAAAAAAAACAAAATAAAATAGAAACTGCCAGGCGTGGTGGCTCATGCCTGTAATCCCAGCACTTCGCGAGGCTAAGGCGGGTGGATCACCTGAGGTCAGGAGTTCAAGACCAGCCTGGGCAACACGGTGAAACCCCGTCTCTAACTAAAAATACAAAAATTAGCTGGGCACGATGATGGGTGCCTGTAATCCCAGCTACTTGGGAGGTTTAGGTGGGAGAATCGCTTGAATCTGGGAGGCGGAGGTTGCAGTGAGCTGAAATCGCACCACTGCACTTCAACCCGGGCGAAGGACGGAGACTTCATCTCAAAAAAGAAAACAGGATGCAGTAAAGAAGCCGACCAAAACCAAGATGGCCATGAAAGTGACCTCTGGTCATCCTCACTGTTCGTTATACGCTAATTATAATGCATTAGCATGCTAAAAGACACTCCCACCAGTGTCATGACAGTTTACAAATGCCATGGCAACGTCTAGAAATTACTCTCTATGGTCTAAAAAGGGGAGGAACCCTCAGTTCCTGGAATTGCCCAACCCTTTCGTGGGAAACTCATGAATCATCCACCTTTCATTTAGCATGTTATCAAGAAATTACTATAAGTATAATCAGTTGACTAGCCCATGCTGCTGCTCTGTCTGTGGAGTAGCCATTCTTTATTCCTTTACTTTCTTAATAAACTCGCTTTCTCTTTACTCTATGAACTTGTCCCAAATTATTTATTTATTTGTTTATTTTTGAGAGACAGAGTCTCGCTCTGTCGCCGAGGCTGGAGTGCAGTGGTGCGATCTTGGCTCACTGCAACCTCTGCCTCCCATGTTCAAGCGATTCTCCTGCCTCAGCTTCCCAAGTAGCTGGGACTACAGGTGTGTGCCACCACGTCTAGCTAATTTTTGTATTTTTTAGTAGAGACAGGGTCTCACTATATGTTGACCAGGCTGGTCTTGAACTCCTGACCTCAAGTGATCTGCCTGCCTCGGCCTCCCAAAGTGCTGGGATTACAGGCATGAGCCACTGCGCCTGGCCCTGAATTCTTTCTTGGGCGAGGTCCAAGAATCCTCTTTTGGGGTCTAGATCCGGACGCCTTTCCGGTAACATCTTCTTGGCTACCACAAAGGGACTATACTGAGGAGACCCCCAACTCAAAGGAAAGAGACTGCAGCACCGATTATCTGACTTTGGGTAAGTGGTGGGGTACATTTTACCCGGGTAAAGGATGGAATTGAGTTAGAGGCCCAACTTAGGAGAGTTAGTTTCTCCTGAGACAGACAGGGTTCAAGGCCCAACTTAGGAAGGTAAGAGTCCTTCCTAATATTTACAGGGTTAGAGGCCCTTCCTTCAGTAAAGTCCCTTTTGGTTAAAAAATGGGTTTGGGCTGGGCATGGTGGCTCACGACTGTAATCCTAGCTCTTAGGGAGGGAGAAGCAGGAAGATAGCTTGAGCCCAGGAGTTCAAGACCTGCCTGGACAATATATTGAGACCCTGTTCTCCACAAAAAAAAAAAAGAGGATTTGGCATTATGGGATGTTAACCCATCTTTGAATTAATCTGCCTTGCACTGCTTGCTGATGGCTATGGGTGACAGGATTAGACAAGTACAGGACCATGGGACATGAGAGCTTTTTCCTCTCTCAAAAGAGGGAAACTTGAGAGCTGATGGGTCTGCTGGAAAAGATCCACTCGTGACTGACAAGCAGCTGCCTGAACTTTTGAGTCAGTGTCGCTGCAATGGGTGGGTCTTTCTCCCACCCCGCTGAGCTCCTTGCCTTCCCCACCTCATCGCAGGCAATGCTTTTCTCTCTCTTGTTCTCTCCTTTCCCTTTCCTATCTTTTCTGTTACTCAGGGCGACCATCTTGCCCGGAGACCAAATGTTGAAACTGCTGGTTGGAGGTCATTCCACCCCACTTTGAATAAAGATGACAGGGCCCAAACAGGGGCAAGTTTGAGCCTTACCAGTTTGATATTGGGTGCTAAGCAGAGTGGTTAATATCTATGTTTTGTCACACGTATTTTGTTCTGGCCGGATGGAAAATGTTAATTTGGTTATCCCATGCAATCCCTTGAATGGCATCTTACAACATTGACAGGCTTTTGCCTGTGGTTCCATGAAAAGGAAAAAGATGATTTTCCTTGGTGTTGCAGCTTGGCCCCCAGGGCTATGGTGTGGCAAGCAGGGTCACTAAGGTCACTCAGGGAAAGGGAACCCAGAAACCTGGCATGTAGGCAAAAGGGTAAGAATTTCTTACTGGTCAGGCTTGTGGGCTCTCTCTGTGCAAACTGGCTGTAGGAATCGTAAAAATCACTGTCTCCTCTGCAAAGTTCTTTTTTTTTTTTTTGAGACAGCGTCTCCCTCTATCGCCCAGGCTGAAGTGCACTCTGCCTCCCAGGTTCATGCCATTCTCCTGCCTCAGCCTTCCGAGTAGCTGGGACTACAGGCGCCCGCCACCTCACCCGGCTAATTTTTTGTATTTTTAGTAGAGACGGGGTCTCACCATATTAGCCAGGATGGTCTCGATCTCCTGACCTCAGGTGATCCGCCCGCCTCGGCCTCCCAAAGTGCTGGGATTACAGGCATGAGCCACTCTGCCCAGCTGCAAAGTTCTGATTAATGAGAAAAAGGATTTGTGAGGTTAGTCTTAAACTGTAGTGAATCTGGTGTACTTTGTGCTATGAATTTGTCTTTCTATGTCGTTCTGTCATAAAGAGGGGTACCTTATGATAGAACATGGGCTTAGAACCCCGTAAGCCTGCTGTTCAAACTAGCCTGGCAAACTGGTCAGTTACAAACTTTGCTGCAGGTCCCTGAAGCAAACAAAAAAAACTGGATGAGGCTTGTATTAGTCCGTTTTCACACTGCCATAAAGAAATACCTGAGGCTGGATAAATTATAAAGGAAAGAGGCTTAATTGACTTACAGTTCCACATGGCTGGGGAGGCCTCAGGAAACTTACGATCAAGGTGGAAGGTGAAGGAAAAGCAAGGCACCTTCCTCCCTAGGCAGCAGGAGAGAGAGAAGAACGAAGGAGAAACTTCCAAACACTAATAAAACCATCAGATCTCGTGAGAACTCATTATCACAAGAAAAGCATGGGGGAAACAGCCCCAATGATCCAATCACCCCCCTCCCTCGACACGTGAGGATTACAGGTCCCTCCCTTGACATGTGGGGATTACAATTTGAGATGAGATTTTGGTGGGGACACAGAGCCAAACTGTTTCAAGGTTTCCCTCTGGTCTTGTGTTATGTCTTTGGGAGCTTGACCTTGTAACCACATGGCAGTACTTTCTCTTGGTTTCCACCATCCAGGGAAAAGGAGTTTTGGGATTCATGTCATAGTTAGCCTTAAAAATTTTCTTAAGGCTGGGTGCGGTGGCTCATGACTGTAATCCCAGCACTTTGGGAGGCTGAGGTGGGCGGATCACCTGAGGTCAGGAGTTCACAACCAGCCTGACCAACATGGTGAAACCCCATCTCTACCAAAAATACAAAAATTAGCTGGGCATGGTGTCACGTGCCTGTAATCCCAGCTACTTGGGAGGCTGGGGCAGGAGAATCTCTTGAACTCCGGAGGCGGAGGTTGTAGTGAGCCGAGACTGAGCCACTGCACTCCAGCCTGGGTGACAGAGTGAGACTTCTCAAAAAAAAAAAAAAATTATCTTGAGCAGTTAAAAGCCATTGCAAGCTCAAAATTGACTGCTCTAGGCTCCTTCTGGAAAGAGCAATGGAGCCTGCCCAGTGCTGTAGCTTAGTAGCTAAGGCTTTGTCTTTTCACAGTGGTGGCCCAGGTTCAATTTTTGGCCTAGGAAATGAGTTATTTCTGTCATGTGGCCTTTGCCATTCATTGAGTCTCTTTCCCTCCATGAACAACTTCTGACTTCCTTTCTTGAATTTTCCTTTCTCTGAGCACCTGAGGTGCTATGAGGTTACCTTTGGTAAAGTTCAAAAGCCAGAAATATTAGCCATTTGGCCAGGCTACAGTCGGGTAATAAGAGATTTAAAAAGATTTTTTTTTTTTTAAAGAGTGCTATGCGTAAAAGTCAGCTTAGTTAAAAGCAGACATTCAAGTTATAAGTATATTTAAAAGGTCTTTATATTTTTTTCTCTTCTTGGATCTTATTTTTCTAAAGAAAAAAATGGTTTTCTCCTTAGTTGACTGAATTGTTTTTCTCCATTTTGTCTTCTTGCCTGTCCACATTAGAGGACCTAAGATAATTTCTTTCTTTTCTTTTTTTTTTTTTAAGACAGAGTCTTGCTCTGTCGCCCAGGCTGGAGTGCAATGATGCAATCTTGGCTCACTGCAACCTCCGCCTCCTGGGATTCAAGTGATTCTCCCACCTCAGCCTCCCGAGTAGCTGGGATTACAGGTGCCCGCCACCACGCCCGGCTAATTTTTGTATTTTTTTAGTAGAGACGGGGTTTCACCATGTTGGCCTGGCTGGTCTCAAACTCCTGACCTTGCGATCCACCCGCCTCAGCCTCCCAAAGTGCTGGGATTACAGGCATGAGCCACCGCGCCCAGCCAAGAGGACCGAAGATAGTTTCTAACAGCCTGTGACTCCTTGGGAAAAATGGAGGAGATGCCACAGATCTTGTTTTGGGAAAAACCTCTGTTTTCCTCCTGAAACTCCAGGAATTAGAACTGAATAGATCGATCCCTCTCGAAATCTAAGGCTCTGTTCTGTTTGGCATTGCGTTATCTGACATTTTTTACTTTGGGTGGGTATCAGAAATTACTTCACATTATGAGAGAGCTTTGGTGTGTAATAACTAGGTGGAGGATATACTTTTGGGCATGGCTAATGGCAATTAAGGGAGGATTCTCACTCTTTGCATGTTTGGATCAGAGAAGCATGCTCTTGGCCGCCTAGAAGGTATGGATATGTCCCCACCGCCACTGAGAGATAAGACTCTGTTGGGAGATGGGCTGATTCCCTTCTTTTTGGGGATCCAGGATCTGGTATAAAAATGAGGCCCTTAATTTGGGGGGATCTGTTTTGCCTTCCAGCTGTATGGGCTTATTAGGCCCTAGAAATTAGCTAGGTGTGGTGGCTCACGCCTGTGATCCCAGCACTCTGGGAGGCCGAGGTAGGTTCATCACATGAGACCAGGAGTTTGAGACCAGCCTGGCCAACATGGCGAAACCCCATCACTACTAAAAATACAAAAATTAGCTAGGTGTGGTGGTGCATGCCTGTAATTCCAGCTACTCGGGAAGCTGAGACACGAGAATCGCTTGAATCTGGGAGGTAGAGGTTGCAGTGAGCTGATATCGCAACCACTGCACTCCAGCCTGAGTGACAGAGTGATATCCTGTCTCAAAAATAAATAATTTTTTTAAAAGAAAGAAACTACATGCTCTAAAAAGAAACTTAAAAACTGGCTAATGAGGCTGGGCACGGTGGCTCATGCCTGTAATCCCAGCACTTTGGTAGGCCGAAGCGGGTGGATCACGAGGTTAGGAGATCGAGACCATCCTGGCTAACATGGTGAAACCCTGTCTCTACTAAAAACACAAAAAATGAGCCGGGCGTGGTGGCGGGCGCCTGTAGTCCCAGCTACTCGGGAGGCTGAGGCAGGAGAATGGCGTGAACCCAGGTGGCGGAGCTTGCAGTAAGCCAAGATCGCACCACTGTACTCCAGCCTGGGGACAGAGCAAGACTCTGTCTCAAAAAAAAAAACAAAAAAAAACCCAAAAAAAACTGGCAAATGAAAAATCTTACAACTACTGTATCTTCTGTGTATTTTTATGTGTTGTGTGTGTGATGTTTATATATGAAAGAGCTCTGATTAATTCGTTTAAAAATAATAAGCTCTTAAATATTTTGTCAGAAAAATAAAAACTGCAATGCTTTTTAGTTCATGTGACTTTAGGAAGCTTTGGGAAATAAAGACAGTTTTAAAGATTATTGGCAAAATAAAAATGTCTGAAATTTAGATATTTGGTCTAAATTAGGCAGGCCAGCTATTAGGTTTGCTAAACGCTTTAACATCATAAACTGCTTCTTTGACTTTTGAAACTCTTTCCACTGACCTGCTTTTAAGCCATTAGATAAAGTCTGGGGACAGGTAGAGTTAGTCATGACCGGTAACTGGAAAGAGTTAAACCTCATCTGCATTTCTATCTGGTGTCTTAGGTTCTACTCCTGGTACATAATTAAAATCACTTACTTACCAGATTTTTCAGCAAAAACGAAAGTTGCTAAGAATTAACATTGTAACACGTAATTAAGACTACTGAAGAAACACTTCTATGCGCAAAGTGTGTAAGAAAAGTGAAATGTGAGGCCAGGCCTGGTGGCTCACGCCTGTAATCCCAGCACTTTGGGAGGCCGAGGCAAATGGATCACCTGAGGTCAGGAGTTCGAGACCAGCCTGGCCAACATGGTGAAACCACGTCTCTACTAAAAATACAAAAAATTAGCTAGGTGTGGTGGTGCATGCCTGTAATCCCAGCTGCTTGGGAAGCTGACACGAGAATCACTTGAACCTGGGAGGCAGAGGTTGCAGTGAGCTGATATTGCACCACTGCGCTCCAGCCTGAGTGACAAGAGTGAGACCCCATCTCAAAAATATATAAATAATTTTTTTAAAAGAAAGAGGCCGGGTGTGGTGGCTCATGCCTGTAATCCCAGCACTTTGGGAGGCCGAGACGGGCGTATCACAAGGTCAGGAGATCAAGACCATCTTGGCCAACATGGTGAAACCCTGTCTCTACTAAAAAATACAAAAAATTAGCCTGATGAGGTGGCGGGCGCCTGTAGTCCCAGCTACTCGGGAGGCTGAGGCAGGAGAATGGCATGAACCCAGGAGGCTGGAGCTTGCAGTGAGCCAAGATCGCGCCACTGGACTCCAGCCTGGGTGACAGAGCGAGACTCCGTCTCAAAAAAAAAAAAAAGAAAGAAAGAAACTACATGCTCTAAAAAGAAACAAAAACTGGCAAATGAAAAATCTTACAACTCTGGATCTTCTGTGTATTTTTGTGTGTTGTGTGTGTAATGTTTATATATGAAAGAGCTCTGATTAATTCGTTTAAAAATAATAAGCGCTTAAATATTTTGTCAGAAAAATAAAAACTGCAATGCTTTTTAGTTCATGTGACTTTAGGAAGCTTTGGGAAATAAAGACAGTTTTAAAGATTATTGGTGAAACAAAAATGTCTTCGAAATTTAGATATTTGGTCTAACTTAGGCAGGCCAGCTATTAGCTTTGCTAAATGCTTTAACGTCATAAACTGCTTCTTTCTTTTGAAAATCTTTCCACTGACCTGTTTTTAAGCCATTAGATAAAGTCTGGGGACTGGTAGAGTTAGTCATGACCGGCAGCTGGAAAGAGTTAAACCTCATCTGCATTTCTATCTGGTGTCTTAGGTTCTACTCCTGGTACATAATTAGAATCACTTAGCAGATTTTTCAGCAAAAACGAAAGTTGCTAAGAATTAACATTGTAACATGTAATTAAGACTACTGAAGAAACACTTCTACATGCAAGGTGTGTAAGAAAAGTGAAATGTGAGGCCAGGCCCAGTGACTCACGCCTGTAATCCCAGCACTTTGGGAGGCCGAGGCAAGTGGATCACCTGAGGTCAGGAGTTCAAGACCAGCCTGGCCAACATGGTGAAACCACATCTCTACTAAAAATACAAAAATTAGCTGGGTGTGGTGGTGCGCTCCTGTAGTCCCAGCTACTGGGGAGGCTGAGGCAGGAGAATCGCTTGAACCCGGGAGGCAGAAGTTGCAGTGAGCTGAGATCGCGCCATTATACTCCAGCCTTGGTGACAGAGTGAGACTCCGTCTCGAAAAAAAAAAAAAAAAGAAAAAAGATAAAAGAAAAAAAAGAAAAGTGAAATGTGTTTTTGGTAAAAGATTATAAGAAGGCCTAGGAATGTGGGTGCTTTCTTTTTGGCCTAGTTTATAGGGTTAAAGGATTGTTTTAAGTTAGATAAGTTAGATTATTTTAAGTTAAGATAGATTGTTTCAAGTTAGAAAGTTTGAGCAAGTTGCATAAGATTTGTGAAAAATTAATCTTGTAAAAGAAATACTGTGTAGAAAGTAAAAAGTTGCCTCTTCAAAGTTTCCCTTCTTGTTAAAAAATAAATCATAAGTGTTAGAAATAATAGTTTCTTTTAAAAACTAACTTCTTTCAAGCCTCCTTGCTTTGTGCTAATAACTCTTTGTTAAGCCCTATTCTATGTAGCTGTTAAATATTAAAAAAAAGTACATTTGATGTCCTTGTACTTTAACCAAAATATTTATGCGAAACGTGCCCACAAGCATGTCCCAACTTGCAGCTTATGCCCCTTCCTTATTTAAAAATATTATTACTTTTCTAAGTCCTTTCGCAAGCAACTTCCTCTTTTCTTTGTTCTCTATTGCCTTTACCTATTTTAAAAAGTTTTAAATTATTAGCCAGTCGGGTTTTAGTTTAAATTGTAAGGTCTAGCTCCAGCCAATGAAGACAAAACACAGTAGCAAAAATAAGCTGCATAAAAAATAAACATTGCTTCCCTCCTTTGTTTAGGTGTGTTCTTGTCATTGTTCCATCTGCAAAAAGCACCCTTTCTGCAAAAAGTAAAATTACCTTGCTAAAAAAACTTTTTGTCTAAATGCTAATTTTTCCTTACAATATCAAAAACAAGCCTTTTACATATAACATTCTGTGTGTAAACATATTGGCTAAAATTAAAGTTTTTCCATAAATTGAACATTGGAATAAAAGCACAACAGAGTTTTCTCTTTTTTTTTTTTTTTGTCTCTTTCACCCAGGCTGGAGTGCAGTGATGTGATCTCAACTCACTGCAACCTCCACCTCCCAGGTTCAAGTGATTCTCTTGCCTCAGCCTCCCGAGTAGCTGGGACTACAGGTGTGCACCACCCCGCCCAGCTATTTTTTATTTTTAGTAGAGATGGGGTTTCACCATATTGGTCAGGCTGGTCTCGAACTCCTGACCTCAAATGATCCACCCACCTTGGCCTCTCAAAGTGCCGGGATTACAGGTATGAGCCACCACGCTTGGCCATGAACAAGATTTGTATGTAATATTAAAGGATAATGAAGATTTTTGTTTGCCTTTTGAATAAACCACAGGAAAAAGAAAGACAAGAGACAGAATGTTTGGAAAGCTAAGTCTTCCCTGTATCAATAAGTAAAGTTTTATGCCTTTTAAAAATTTTGGGGTTATCATTTTTGGCTAAATGAATAACTTAGGGTGACCTAGAATTCTATTTTATAATATCAAATATTTTAAACCTTTGATATTGGACAAACTTTCCAAAATCAAATTACAAATTATATATTTTTTCTGATATAATTAATGTTTTAGATATTAGGTCCCCTAAAGTCCAAAAATGACATATTTGACTTATTTGTATAAAAAAATCACCCAGAAGCAGAGCCGGAAGTGGGGTTGGTCAGGTTATCCCCAGGGGTGGAGAAGCGGAGGCCCAGGAGGAGGGGGTAATAAGAAGGTGGAGGATCCTGGCTACCACTGAATCCGATACTGCTTCTCCTAGACCTCAGAGACAGAAAAAGAGAAGGGTGTGTCATCCCCCTTCCTCCTTTGCTCCCTCTCCTGAGCCTTAGCTATGGCCGAGGCAGGGGCTGGGCTGAGCGAGACCGTCACTGAGACAACGGTTACCGTGACAACCGAGCCCGAGAACCGGAGCCTTACCATCAAACTTCCGAAACGGAAGCCAGAGAAAAAGGTGGAATGGACAAGTGACACTGTGGACAATGAACGCATGCGCCGCCGCTCATCAAAATGCTGCTGTATTTATGAAAAACCCCCGGCCTTTGGCGAGAGCTCCACGGAAAGTGATGAGGAGGAAGAAGAGGGCTGTGGTCTTACACACTGTGTACGTGGCCACCGAAAAGGATGGCGTCGTGCAACCCTGGGACCGACCCCCACCACCCCTCCCCGGCCTCCTGACCCTTCCCAGCCCCACGCAGGGCCAATGCAGCACTTAATTCCTCTTTCCCCCACCATGCCTGAAAGTATCCATGTGGCTACTTCTCCAGTGCCCTCCTTCTCCCTCTTCTGCCTGATAGAGGGAAGAGGAAGAGGAGGGTGGACAGAGATCCTGGAATTCTGACTTGCTGCTATTTCAGAACCCAGACTCCTGAGTTCCCCCAGTTCTCATTTTTCCTCCCAATACCCACCCCTTTTCTCTCCCAATACCCCAGCCTCTTCCTTTTGTTCTCACTGTCAAACTGCCTGTCCTGGGATCTAGTTATCTTGGCCCTGCACTCTAGACTTGAGTAGCAACCATTGAATCTGGATTTTCAACAGTCCCAGCTTTCACTGCCAGGGTCCCAGTCAGATTCCAGGAATTCTCACCCTGGTTGTGCTTGCTAATGCTGATTTAGAGCTATCCCACTAAAATATTTAATCCTAATTCTTAGTCCTTGCCTATGGGATATGAGGTCCTACAGGAGACCTCAGGGCTCCCAGCCCCTCTCCTGCTAACCCTCTTCATGCCCTCAAGAGGAGTTAGAAGAGAGTGCCTTGTCATTCTCACCTCTAATGGAAAATGGAACAAGAAATAATCATATCCTTTCTTCCCACCCTTCTCCTGTGATCTAGGATTTCTGACAAAGCTGGCTTGAGACTGGTCACTTAGAGCCAACTGTCTCCTCAGCCTTTTGTTTTTCAGCTTCAGAGACAGATCCAATATAGTCCCAAGGACCTGGGTCCCTGGGAGAGGAAGCAAAAGGGAAGCAGCAAAGAGATGGGGGTATATCCCCTACACTACACTCTTACCTGTTAATTTCTAGGATTTGATTTCTCTGCCAGCCCAGATGTTCAGTTCTCTTGGCCCTCCCTACCCCTTTGCTAGGATCTGGTTATCATTTTCTTTTGCCAGTTCTTTTGCCATACACAGTTGCAGAGATCAGTCAAATCCACACCACCACTGAGATCTCATTCATTGCCACACATTCACAAAATAAATAACCCAAAATCACACGCACAAAAAATCATACAGGAAGCATTGTCAAATATGAAATGGTGTTTGGCTTTCTTTGGCCTGTATTTGTATAAATATGTTATCGGTATGTGTTCCAAAATTATGGGAAACTCCTATGTTATAATTGTTATGTAAAATTATTGAAAGTCATAGAAGTAACCACAATTCCTAGTCACATGTGACTTTAATAATGGCTGTCTTAAGACTTTTTGTCATCCACAGACAATTGTTGTCTTGTTTTAATCCTCTTTGAAAGGTGGTTTGTAATCAGCTATAGGTCCTTGACAGGTGCTCTTAAACGCAGGTTTCGGCTAACTTTGGAGATTGTGACATTAGAATAGAGGAAAAACTTTCAGGACTGTCATAGCTGAAATGTTTATTAATATCAAGCAGAACAGGCATTAATTGCATGGACTGAACTAATAACAGAAAACTGAAATAATCCTTTTATGACTTTTTGCTTAAAATGTTGCTGATCCTTTGTTTTGTTTTTCAGAGTCAAGAAAACTTTTAAGCTATTTACTTTTTTTTTTTTTTTTTTTTTTTTTTGAGACACAGTCTTGTTCTGTTGCCCAGGCTGGAGTGCAGTGGTGCAATTTCAGCTCACCACCACCTCTGCCTCCTGGGTTCAAGCAATTATTGTGCATCAGACTCCTGAGTAGCTGGGACTACAGGTGCACACCATCACACCCAGCTAATTTTTTATATTTTTAGTAGAGACGGGGTTTTGCCATGTTGGCCAGGCTGGTCTCAAACTCCTGACCTCAGGTGATCTGGCCACTTTGGCTCCCACTGCGCTCAGCCTATTTACAGTTTTTGATAATGGAGTAAAGTATACTCCTATAAACAAAAGTTGGGGCATATTTGTTTCTCTCTACCTTATTTATCCAGAATTTGGAAACCACTTGTGAGTATTCTTAACTTATGGCAATATAGTTATTTGCGTAAGTGCAGTAAGAATCTGTCTTCATTTGTAACAGGACACAATTGGAGAAACTGGTAATTTTACCAAGGCTTTGACTGGAATGGCATGTTTTTCTTTAAGGAATCAAAATTGACATATAGAGCCAATAAAAGCCCCTGGGGAAAACTGGCTTTATACCTTGTCTACACAGTCCCTGTACAGGGTTCCTGACCTGTGGTAAGTAAAGAATGTCACTTTCTGACAGGCCCATGAGCCCCAAGTTATATTGGGACCTCAAGAGGAGAGAAATTTACCCAACTCATACAGGTATTTGACAGTAATAACCCATGGCTTGGCTCGACTCTAAAAAAAAGTCTTATCCAAGATTCCTTATGAAGCAAAGTTCCATCAAAGCCAATTTAAAAAGCAGCCTGTATAGCAAATAATTATTCTTGCTGCACTTTATACAAATAATCAGGCCAAGTAAAATAAGACTAATGCTTATTTTGCAAACGAATCAGTCTTACAATGATTTGTCTTTAGTAAAAATGAGGGCTGGAGAGAGAAAAATTTTTTCAAGAACTATGGTACACTTGTTATTAAATTCTAGTCCCATTAGTTGTTTTTGAGTTTTTTTCTACAATTTAGACTGACTCTGCTTATTCCTGTGAACCAACCAATGATCTCCGGCTACAGCTAAGAATAAACAAGAGGGATGGTTAATGTAAAAATCTAGACCAATATTCTATTTCTGGGCACGTATTGGAATCAGCTAGCAACGTTATGTCAGCTTGGTTTCAACAGTTGCCTGCTTCATGGGAAGCCTTCTTAATTTAATTTACCTGGGATAATTTAACTTATTTTGCTTTACTGTTGTGGAATATATTGCCATTGTACTCTTTGTGTAGGAACGCAGGATAAGCTTACTCAATGTTTTCTTAAATTGAACACTCATTAATCTTCCGGATACCACCTTTTGTCAGAACTCAGTTACGAGTAGCCCTCACCATACAGATGATTTCTGACTGAGCTCCTCTCTACCCTGAATACAAGAGAACCTAATAGTTAGGCAGGAATATCATCTCCCCTATTCAGCCTGAAGAATTTACAGAAGATTGATCTTTGTCCCTCTATAACCTTTAGGATTAAGGGAAGCCTTGTAAAAGGGAAAACATGTCAGAGGTATTTGATCCAGAGCAATTCCATCTTGAAGAGGGGGTGGGTAAAATAAGGTTGCGACCAGGCCGGGTGCCATGGCTCACGCCTGTAATCCCAGCACTTTGGGAGGCCGAGGCAGGTGGATCATGAAGTCAGGAGTTCAAGACCAGCCTGACCAACATGGTGAAACCCTGTCTCTACTAAAAATACGAAAATTAGCCAGGCATGGTGGTGCACACCTGTAATCCCAGCTACTCAGGAGGCTGAGGCAGGAGAATCGCTTGAACCTGGGAGGTGGAGGTTGCAGTGAGCCAAGATCGTGCCATTGCACTCCAGCCTGAGTGACAGAGCAAGACTCCGTCTCAAAATAAATAAATAAATAAATAAATAAATAAATAAATAAATAAAGCTGAGACCTACTGGGCTGCATTCCAAAGAAGTTAGGCATTCTTAGTCACAGGATGACATAGCAGGTCAGCACAAGATACAGGTCACAAAGACCCTGCTGATAAAACAGGATGCAGTAAAGAAGCCGGCCAAAACCCACCAAAACCAAGATGGCGATGAAAGCGACCTCTGGTCGTCCTCACTGCTCATTATACGTGAAATATAATACATTAGCATGCTAAAAGACATGGTACCAGTGCCATGACAGTTTACAAATGCCATGGCAACATCTGGAAGTTACCCTATATGGTCCTAAAAGGGAGGAATCCTCATTTCTGGGAATTGCCTGCCCCTTTCGTGGAAAACTCATGAATAATTTACCCCTTGTTTAGCATATAATCAAGAAATAACTATAAGTATAATCAATTGAGCAGCCCATTCCGCTGCTCTGCCTATGGAATAGCCATTCTTTTATTCCTTTACTTTCTTAATAAACTTGCTTTCACTTTATGAACTCACCCTGAATTCTTTCTTGTGTGAGGTCCAAGAACCCTCTGTTGGGGTTTAGATTGGGACTTCTTTCTGGTAACATTGTCATCACACTCAAGAATTTTTTATAACAAATATATTTAAATATAATTCACATCTCATACAATTCACTCATTTAAAGAATATAATTCTATGTTTTTAGCATACCCAGAGTTATGAAATAATAATCACAATCAATTTCAGAATATTTTTATCACCCTAAAAAGAAGTCTGTACCCATTAACGGTCACTCCCCATTTTTCCTTCAAACCTCTTCTCCTGCTCCTTACCCTCCACCCCAGCACTAGGCAACTAGCAAGCTACGTTCTGTCTCTGTGGATTTGCCCATTCTGGACATTTCAAAAAAATGGAATTATACAATATGTGCAATATATGGTCCTTTGTAGCTGGCTTCTATCATTTTGCATAATGTTTTCGAGATCTGTCCATTTTGTAGCACATATCAATACTTCTTTTCTTTTTTGAATTGAGGTAAAAGTCACATAACATTCACCATTTCAATAATTTTAAAGTGTACAATTCAGTTGCTTCCCGTACATTCACAATCTTGGGCAACTGTCTTACCTGTTCCTGCTGTTGTAACAAAATATCTTAGACTGGGTAATTTATAACCAACAGAAATTTACTTCTCACAGTTTTGGAGGATGGGAAATCCAAGTTCAAGGCGTCAGATTTGGTGTCTGGTGAGGGCCTGCTAATCATAGATGGTGCCTTCTCTGTGTCTTCACATGGCAGAAGGGTGCTAACCAGCTCCTCCTGACCTCTTTTATTTTTTAATTAATTAATTAATTATTATTTTTTGAGACAGGGTCTCATTCTGTCACCCAGACTAAAGTGCAGTGGCAAGATCAAGGCTCACTACAGCCTCAACATCCCAGGGCTCAGGTGATCCTCCCATCTCAGCCTCCCAAGTAGCTGGGACTACAGGCATGCACAACCATGCCTGGGTAATTTTTGTATTCTTTATAGAGACAGGGTTTCACCATGTTGCCCAGCCTAGTTTTGAACTCCTAGGCTCAAGTAACCTACCTGCCTTGGTCTCCCAAAGTGCTAGGATTATAGGCATGAGCTTCTGCACCCAGCCTTCTGACCTCTTTTATAAGGGCACTAACCCCATCTCATGACCTAGTCACCTGCTAAAGGCTCCACCTCTTAATACTATCACATTGGGTATTAGGTTCCAACATATAAATTTGGAGGGCACACCACTATTCAGACCATAGGATTTTCCCCTGACTCCCCAAATTCATGGTCTTCTCCATGCAAAATTCCATCTCAATAGCTCCCAAGATCTTGTTTTAGCACTGACTCAAAAGTCTAAAGTCCAGAATCTCATCTAAATCAGATATAAGTGACTCAAAAGTGTGATTAAGGCCAGGTGCAGTGGCTTACGCCTGTAATCTCAGCGTTTTGGGAGGCTGAAGTGGGGGGGGGTCAGTTGAGGCCAGGTGTTTGAGACCAGCCTGGCCAACATGACAAAAAACCCATCTCTACTAAAAATACAAAAATTAGCCAGGCATGGTGGTGCATGCCTGTAGTCCCAGCTACTCTGAGGCAAAAGAATCGCTTGGCTGGGCACGGGGGCTCACACCTGTAATCCTAGCACTTTGGGAGGCCAAGGTGGGCAGATCACGAGGTCAGGAGATCGAGACCATCTTGGCTAACACAGTGAAACCCCATCTCTACTAAAAATACAAAAAAATTAGTGGGGCGTGGTGGCAGGCACCTGTAGTCCCAGCTACTCAGGAGGCTGAGGCAGGAGGCAGGAGGCAGGAGAATGGCGTGAACCTAGGAGGCGGAGCTTGCAGTGAGCTGAGATCAGGTCACTGCACTCCAGCCTGGGTGACAGAGCAAGCAAGACTCTGTCTCAAAAAAAAAGAAAAAAAAAAAAAGAATGTGAGTCCTCCAATTTTGTTCTTTTTCAAGATTGTCTTGGCTATTATAAATCTCTTGAGTTTCCATACGCTTGTTCATATCTGAAAAACAATTTGATAGGCAATGAATTGAATCTATAGATCAATTTGGGGAATATTACCATCTTATAAATATTTAGTTATCCAATCTATGAACATGGGTTATCTTTCTATTTTTTTAGGTCTTCTTTAAGATTTGGGCAGGGCACAGTGTCTCACACCTGTAATCCCAACACTTTCGGAGGCTGAGGCAGGTGGGTCGCTTGAGCCTAGGAGTTTAAGACCAGTTTGGATGACATAGTGAGACCTCTGTTTCTACAAAAAATAAACAAAATTAGCTGAGTGTGGTAGCACACCCACCTGTAGTCCCAGCTACTGGGGCAGCTGAGGTGGGAGGATCACTTGAACCTGGGAGGTCGAGGTTGCCCGGGAGCCACTGCACCTGCACTCCAGCCTGGGCAACAGAGTGAGGGTCTGTCTCTCTCCCTCTCTCTCTCACACACACACACATAAAGATTTGCAATGGTATGCAGTTTCAGCATATAAGTCTTGCATTTCTTTGGTAGAAATTATTTCTATTTTTTTTTTGATCCTAATGTAAATAAAATTGTTTAATCAATTTTACTTTGAGATTGTCTACTGCTAGTGTATAAAAATACCATTTATCGGCCAGGCGCTGTGGCTCATGCCTGTAATCCCAGCACACTGGGAGGCCAAGGTGGACGGATCGCCTGAGGTCGGGAGTTTGAGACCAGCCTGACCAACATGGAGAAACCCCGTCTCTACTAAAAATACAAAATTAGCCAGGCATGGTAATGCACGCCTGTAATCCCAGCTACTTGGGAGGCTAAGGCAGGAGAATCACTTGAACCCAGGAGGCGGAGGTTGCGGTGAGCCAAGATCATGCCATTGTACTCCAGCCTGGGCAATGAGAGCAAAACTCCATCTCAAAACAAAAAACAAACAAACAAAAATTTATTTTTATATATTAATTTTGTATCCTGTAACTTTGGTGAGTTTATTTATTAGTTCTAATAGTTTTTAAAGTGGATTCCGGGCCGGGCGCGGTGGCTCACGCTTGTAATCCCAGCACTTTGGGAGGTCGAGGTGGGTGGATCATGAGGTCAGGAGATGGACACCACGGTGAAACCCCGTCTCTACTAAAAATACAAAAAAATTAGCCAGGCGTGGTGGCGGGCGCCTGTAGTCCCAGCTACTCGGAGAGGCTGAGGCAGGAGAATGGCGTGAATCCGGGAGGCGGAGCTTGCAGTGAGCCAAGATTGCACCACTGCACTCCAGCCTGGGTGACAAAGCAAGACTCCGTCTCAAAATAAATAAATAAATAAATAAATAAATAAATAAATAAATAATAATAATAAAGTGGATTCCTTAGGATTTTCCATATACAAAATGGTGTCACCTGAGAATTGATATCATTTAATTCTTCCTTTCCAATCTGTATATCTTTTATTATTATTTTTTTCTTGCCTGATTGCTTTGGCTAGACTCTCCAATACAATGTTCAATAGAAGTGGTGAGAGCAAATATTCCTGTGTTCTTGATCTTAGGGAAAACACCAGTAAGTATGATATTAGCTGTGGGCTTTTTATAAACGTCCATGGTATGGCTTGGCTATGTCCCCACCTAAATCTCATCTTGAACTCCCACGTGTTGTGGCAGTGACCCAATGGGAGGTAATTAAATCATGGGGGTATGTCTTTCCCATGCCGTTCTCGTGCTAGTGAATAAGTCTCATGAGATCTGATGGTTTTAAAAAATGGGAGTTTCCAATTGCACAAGCTCTTCTTCTCTTGTCTGCCATCATGTGAGATGTGCCTTTCACCTTCCACCATGATTGTGAGGCCTCCCCAGCCACGTGGAACTGTAAGTCCGTTAAATCTCTTTCTTTTGTAAATTGCCCAGTCTTTATGTCTTTATCTGCAGCACGACTAATATCGTCCATTATCAGGTTGAAGAAAGGGTTCCTTTCTCTTTCTAGTTTGTTGAGTCTTTTTAGCACGACAAAATGTTAGATCTTTCCAAGTATTTTTTTCTGCATCAACTGAAATCATGTAGTTTTATTCCTTTATTGTGTATTAATATGGTGTAGTATATTGATTGATTTTTGTATGGTAAACCAATCTTGCATTCCTGGGATAAATCCCAGTTGGTCATGGCATATAATCTTTTTAATATGCTGCTGGATTCTGTTTGCTGATATTTTCTTGAGAATTTTTGCATGTTTATTCACGAGAGATATTGGTCTACAGCTTTCTTTTCTTGTGATGTTTCTGTCTGGCATTGGTATCAGGGTAATACAAGCGTCATAAAATGAGCTGGGACATGTTCCCTCCTTCTTTATTTTTGGGGAAGGGTTGTAGAAGGATTGGTGCTAATTCTTCCTTAAATGGTTGATATAATTCACCAGTAACACCATGCATTCCTGGGGCTTTTCTTTATTGGAAGTTTTTCGACTACTGATTGAATCTCTTTACTTGTCATAGGTCTATTTAGATTTTTTTTTCTCTTTTTGATTCAGTTTTGGCAGTTTGTCTTTTGAGAAATTTATCCATTTCATCTACGTTATCGAATTTATTAGTATACAATTGTTCATAGTATTCTTCTATAATCCTTTTTATTTCTGTAAGGTTGGTGGTAATGTTCCCATTTTCATTTCTGATTTTTGTAATTTGAGTCTTCTCCCTTTTTTCATTGGCCAGTCTAGCTAACAGTTTGTCAATTCTGTCAATCTTTTCAAAGAAACAACTTTGGTTTCGTTGATTTTATCTATTGTTATTTGTTTTCTACTCAATTTATCTCCCTCTAATCTTTATTATTTTCTTTCTTATGCTTGCTTTGCTTCAGTTTGCTCATCTTTTTCTAGTTAAAGTGGAAGGTTAGGCTATTGACTTGAGATTGTGGGACATGCTCAGACCCCCAGAGTTGGCATTAAGATTTTTTTTCTTTTTTGAGACAGTCTCACTCTGTCTTCTAGGCTAGAGTGCAGTGGCACGATCTTGGCTAACTGCAACCTCCGCCTCCTGGGCTCAAGTGATTTCTCGTGCCTCAGCTTCCCAAGTAGCTGGGATTACAGGCGTGCACCACCACACCTGGCTAATTTTTATATTTTTGGTAAAGATGGAGTTTTGCCATGTTGCCCGGGCTGGTCTTGAACTCCTGACCTCAAGTGATCCGCCCGCCTTGGCCTCCCAAAGTGTTGGGATTACAGACATGAGCCACCGCGCTTGGCAGCATGATTGTTTTTAAATGAAAACATTTGAGCCAAAGAAGATGCAGAAATAAGTCATATCTGAAATTCCCTTATTTGGCTAGAACAGAACATTATGAGAGTCAGCTGTCAGCAATCCCCCTCTGGGAAGGTCTCCAGTCAGGGAGGCACTAACCTAAACAAACTTCATCAGAACCTTCCATCTATGGAAGCTTGAAAACTCCCTGCTTTGTTAAGTTTGATATGTAAATCCTTTATCTCTGAATATTCCATGAGTTCCTCGTCACTGAGTGGATCCTGTGCATGTGTAAATAAGACTCATCTCCTGTTCATCTGCCTATTGTCACCTAATTTGCAGGCTCCTAACCATCAGATCTAAGTTGGAAGAGCAAAAGTTTTTCTCCTAACAAGATTCTTCTTCTTCTACTCCTCCTTCTTCTTCAGGAGGCTACAGGAGTGTACTCGGCTAATTTTAAAATTTGTTTATAGATACAGGGTCTGACTGTTTTGCCCAGGCTGGTCTCGAACTCCTAGCCTGAGCCACCATTCCCGGCCTTTTTTTTTTTTTTTTTTTTTGAGACGGAGTTTTGCTCTTGTTGCCCAGGCTGGAGTGCAGGAGCAGGTCGGCTCACTGCAACCTCCACCTCCCAGGTTCAAGCAATTCTCCCACTTTAGCCTCCCGAGTAGCTGGGATTACAGGTGCCTGCCACCATGCCTGGCTCATTGTTTTGTATTTTTAGTAGAGACAGGTTTTCACCATGTTGGCCAGGCTGGTCTCGATTTCCCAACCTCAGGTGATCCACCCGCCTCAGCCTCCCAAAGTGCTAGGATTACAGGCATCAGCCACCACGCCAGTCCTGTTTTTTTTTTTAAGACAGGGCGTTGCTCTGTCACCCAGGCTGGAGTGCAGTGGTGTAATCATAACTCACTGCAGCCCCAACCTCCCAGGCTCAAGAGATCCTCCCACCTCAGCATCCCAAGTAGCTGGTACCCTAGGCATGAGCCACCTCGCCCAGCTAATTTTATTTTTTGTGGAGATGAGGCCTCAGTAGGCTGCCCGGTCTGGCTTCTTTTTTTCAATGTAGAGGTTTACAGCTATAAATTTCCATCTGAGCAATGCTTTTCACTGCATCTCTGTTTATTTTTTGTTGCCAAATAATATTCTCTTGTATGGCTATACCACATTTTATTTTCAGATTGAGATTTTCTTTTTATTTGTCTTTGAAGATAATATATTCACCTTCTTTCTACTTGTTTTATTTTTAGAACAGTTTTAGGCTCATAGCAAAAGTGAGCAGAAGGTACACAGCTATCCCATATACCCTCTAGCCCCTCAGATATAATACAAAGCCTCCTCCATTATCAACATTCCTCACCAAAGTATTAATACCTTGGTTATAACTAATGAACCTGCACTGACATATCATCACCCCAAGTCCATAGTTTACATTAGGGTTTACTGTTGGTGGTGTACACCCTATGGGTTTGGACAAATATATACTGACATATATCCACCATCGTAGTATCACACAGAGTAGTTTTGCTGCCCTGAAGAGCCTCCGAGCTCCACCTGTCCATCCCTCCTTCCCTCCAAACCCTGGCAAACACTGATCTTTTTACTGTCCCCATAGTTCTGCTTTTTTCAAAATGCTACATAATTGGAGTCATACAGTCTTTTCATATTGTTTTCTTTCACTAATATACATTTAAGTTTCCATCGTGTCTTTTCATGGTTTGATAGCTCATTTCTTTTCTTCTTCTTCTTCTTTTTTTTTTTGAGACAAGAGTCTCGCTGTGTCACCCAGGCTGGAGGGCAGTGGCGCGATCTCGGCTCATTGCAAGCTCTACCTCCCGGGTTCACGTTCTCCTGCCTCAGCCTCCCCAGTAGCTGGGACTACAGGCGCCCACCACCACGCCCAGCTAATTTTTTGTATTTGTAGTAGAGACGGGGTTTCACCATGGTCTGGATCTCCTAACCTCGTGATCCACCCGCCTCGGCCTCCCAGAGTGCTGGGATTACAAGCGTGAGCCACCGCGCCCGGTTTTTTTTTTTTTTTTGAGACAGGGTCTCTGTAGCCTCAACCTCCTGGGCTCAAGCAATCCTCCCACCTTTGCCTCCTGAGCAGCTGGGACCACAAGCACAAGCCATCATGCCCAACTAATTTTTGTATTTTGTAGAGATGGGGTCCTACTATGTTGCTCAGATCCCACTGTGTTGCCTCAGCCTCCCAAAGTCCTGGGATTATGGGTGTGAACCGCCGTGCCTGGCTGCTCATTACTTTTTAGCACTGGATAATATTCTATTCTCTGGATACGCCACAGTTTATTTATCCATTTACCTGCTCAAGGGCATCTTGTTTGCTTCTAAGTTTTGACAATTATGCATAAAACTTCTGCAAACATCTGTGTGTAGTTTTGTGTGGTCATACATTTTCAACTCATTTGGTAAGTACCAAGGAATGAGATTGCTGGATTATATGATATAACAGTAGGTTTAATTTTGTAAGAAACTGCCACACTATCTTCCAAAGACATTTTGCATTCCCATCAGCAAAGAAAGAGAATTCCTGTTTCCCACATCCTCTCCCACATTTGGTGTTGTCAGGGTTTTGGATTTTGGCCATTGTAATAGGTGGGTAGTGGTATCTCATTGTTGTTTTAATTTGCGTTTCCCTCATGACATATGATATGAAGCATCTTTTCATATGCTTATTTGCCATCTGTGTATCTTCTTTTTTTTTTTTTTTGAGACAGTGTTTCACTCTCTCGCCCAGGCTGGAGTGCAGTGACACAATCACGATTCACTGCAGCCTCAACTTTCCGGGCTCCAGTGATCCTCCCACCTCAACCTCCTGAGTAGCTGGGACTACAGGTACAAACCACCATGCCCAGCTATTCTTTCGATTTTTTTGTAGAGATGAGGTCTCGCTATGTTGCCCAGACTGGTCTTGAACTCCTGGGCTCAGGCAATTCTCCCGCCTTGGCCTCCCAAAGTACTAGGATAGGCTGGGCGTCATGGCTCATGCCTGTAATCCCAGCACTTTGGGAGGCCAAGGTGGGCAGATCACTTGAGGTTAAGAGTTTCAGACCAGCCTGGCCAACATGGTGAAACTACATCTCTACTAAAAAATACAAAAATTAGCCGGGTGTGGTGGCGGGCGCCTGTAATCCCAGCTACTCGAGTGGAGGCTGAAGCAGGAGAATCACTTGAATCTGGGAGGCTGAGGTTGCAGTGAGCCAAGATGGCGCCACTGTACTCCAGCCTGGGAGACAGAGTGAGACGCCATTAAAAAAAAAAAAAAAAAAAAACCCAAACTGCTAAGATTACAGGTGTAAGCCACCACGCCCAGCTGCCATCTGTATATCTTCTCTGGTGAGGTGTCTGTTAAGGTTGGGCCCCTTTTTAATCTTTGTCGTTGTTTGTTTTGTTTTCTTATTGTAGAGTTTTAAGAAGTCTTTGTAGATTTTGGATAGCAGTCTTTTCTCAGATACGTCTTCTGCAAACATTTCCTCCCTGTCTGTGGCTTGTCTTTTCATTCTCTCAACATTGTTTTTTGCAGAGCAAACATGTTACGTTTTTCTGAAGGCCAGCTTATCATTTTTTTCTTTTTCTTTTTTTTTTTTTTTAGACAACCTCTGTTCTGATTTTATTTTATTCTTTTTTTATATGCTTTTATTTTTCCGTGATTACAAACATAACTGAATATCAAATGCACAAAGTAAGAATTATATGGGGAAAAAAAATCAGATACGTTCCTATATATATCACCTTTTCAAGGCTATTTCCATCCAGAATAACCTTGGTTTGCCAGGGCCAATAGAAAGAAGTCACAAAATTGCCTTCAGTCAAATTTGTGTGTTTGCTTTCTTCTATAATTCCAATACCTCCACCATGAACGACTTGAGATAGCTGCCAAGGTGTTATATAATCAGTGCCAGTGTCTTCATTCATTCTACAACGAAGGCTGTCACTTCACACTTGGAAGGTTGCACAGCGGCCAGGCAGAGGCGCTCCTCACTTCCCAGACGGGGCGGCTGGGCAGAGGCGCTCCTCACATCCCAGACGATGGGCGGCCGGGCAGAGGCGCTCCTCGCTTCCTAGATGGGGCAGCCGGGCAGAGGTGCTCCTCACATCCCAGAGGATGGGCGGCCAGGCAGAGACACTCCTCACTTCTTAGACGGGGTGGCGGCCGGGCAGAGGCTGTTATCTTAGCACTTTGGGAGGCCAAGGCAGGCGGCTGGGAGGTGGGGGTTGTAGCGAGCCAAGATCACGCCACTGCACTCCAGCCTGGGCAACATTGAGCATTGAGTGAAGGAGACCCCATCTGTAATCCCAGCACTTCGGGAGGCCGAGGCGGGCAGATCACTGGAGGTCAGGAGTTGGAGACCAGCCTGGCCAACACGGCGAAACACCATTTCCACCAAAAATAAAAAACCAGCCAGGCGTGGTGGCGTGCGCCTGCAATCCCAGGTACTCGGCAGGCCGAGGCAGGAGAATCACGAGAGCCCGAGGCAGGGAGGTTGCAGAGGAAGGAAGGAAGGAAGGAGAGAGGGAGGGAGGGAGGGAGGGAGGGAGGGAAGGAAGCAAGCAAGCAAGCAAGCTAGCTCATTTTTTTTCTTTAATGGATCATAGCTTTGGAGTTGTATCTAAAAGTCATCACCAAACCCACTATCACCTAGATTTTCTTATATTTATTTTCTATGGTATCTTCCAGGGCTTTTGCATGTTACATTCAGGTCTGTAATCTGAGTGAAGTTTTGTGAAGGGTGTAAGGTTTGTGTCTAGGTTCGTTTTTCTTCATGGATGTCCAGTTGTTCCAGCGCCATTTGTTAAAAGCCTATTCTTTAAAATATTGTTAGCATATTTTATTCATTCATTCATCAGCTCATGGACATTTGTGTTGTTTCTACTCTCTGGCTATTCTGAATAATGCTGCTATGAACATTCATGCACAAGTTTTTGTGTGGCTGTGTTTTGAATTATCTTGGGTATACCTAGGAGTGAATTGCTGGATCACACAGTAACATTTGACATCCAAATCAAATGGATGGTTAACATTTGACATCCAAGAATTTAGCACTAATACAGTAATATTATCCAATGTAGATATATTCAAATTTCCCCAATTGTACCAATAATGCCTTGTATAGCTGTTTTCGAAAGGGAAAATTATCAAAGGAGAAACTTTGCATACAGTGGAATTCACAGATCTTAGGTGTACATTTCAAGGACTTGCACTAAATACATACTCTTCTACCATCATCTCCATATGTTGATATAGGACATTTCCATTGCCCCAAAAGTTTCTCCTTCCAGTCCCTCCCCTTTGCCCTCAACATCTTTTATTATTGTGGTAAGTAGTTCCGGGGATGACTGATTCATCTACAACTTTAGAATTTGCAAAACATATCCCCTTCACCTTTTTAAATGGAAGTAGACTGGAGAAAGGGGGAGATGGTGAGTACTGGAGCTAAATAGACCCTGCCTTTTTGTCCCCCCCCCCCGAGACGGAGTCTCGCTCTGTCGCCAGGGTGGAGTGCAATGGCGGGATCTCAGTTCACTGCAACCTCCGTCTCCCAGGTCCAAGCGATTCTCCAGCCTCAGCCTTCCGAGTAGCTGGGATTACAGGCATGCGCTACCGCATTCGAGTACTTTTTTTTTGTATTTTTAGTAGAGATGGGGTTTCACCATGTTGGCCAGGCTGGTCTCAAACTCCTGACTTCAAGTGATCCGCCTGCCTCGGCCTCCCAAAATGTTGAGATTATAGGTGTGAGCCACCGCACCCAGCCCAGACTCTGCTCTTATCCTAATTTTACCTTATTAGCTGTGTACTATGGACAGGTTACCTAACATCTCTGAATTTCAGTTTTTTTTCCACATGTAAAATGGGTCATTTGTAAAAATTAGCACAACATATCTCAAGCACCTGAGAACTCACCAAACACTGATTCCCTCCCCATTTCCCTCTTTCTCTTTATTTGATACTCAAAATAATCTTCATCCAATCATTTATGCAACAAATTCTTTTTTTTTTTTTTTTTTTGAGACGGAGTCTCGCTGTGTCCCCCAGGTTGGAGTGCGGTGGCGCGATCTGAGCTCACTGCTAGCTCTGCCTCCTTGGTTCACGCCATTCTCCTGCCTCAGCCTCCCAAGTAGCTGGGACTACAGGCGCCCGCCAACACGCCCTGCTAATTTTTTGTATTTCTTTTTTTTTTTTTGAGGCAGGGTCTCACTCTGTCACTCAGGCTGGAGTGCAGTGGCACAATCATGGCTCACTGCAGCCTCGACCTCCCAGGCTCAAGTGATCTTCCCTCAGCCTTCTGAGTTGCTGGGACCACAGGCATGTGACACCATGCCTGACTAATTTTTTTTTTTTTTTGTAGAGACAGGGTCCCCCTGTGTTGCCCAGGCTGGTCTCAAACCCCTGAGTTCAAGTGATCCTCCCACCTGAGCCTCCCAAAGTGCTGGGATTATAGGCATGAGCCACCCACACCTGGCCTGTGGCTATTTTTCCTCATATTGTTTCTTGTGAGCTAAGCATCTGACATACAGTAGATAATCAACAAGAATTTGTTGGGCATGCCTGTGGCTCATGCCTGTGATCCCAGCACTTTGGGAGGCCAAGGTGGAAGGACCACTTAAACCCAGGAGTTTGAGATCAGCCTGGGCAACATAGGGGGACCCTGTCTCTACAAAAATTAAAAAATTATCCAGGCTGGGCACAGTGGCTCATGCCTGTAATCCCAGCACTTTGGGAGGCTGAGGCGGGCTGATCACGAGGTCAGGAGATCGGGACCATCCTGGCTAACATGGTGAAACCCCATCTCTACTAAAAATACAAAAAAAAATTAGCTGGGTGTGGTGGTGGTCGCCTGTAGTCCCAGCTACTCGGGAGGCTGAGGCAGGAGAATGGCGTGAACCCGGGAGGCGGAGCTTGCAGTGAGCCAAGATAGCGCCATTGCACTCTAGCCTGGGCGACAGAGCGAGACTCCACCTCAAAAAAAAAAAAAAAAAATTATCCAGGCATGGTGGCATGTGCCTCTGGTCCCAGCTACTCAGGAAGCTGAGGTGAGAGGATTTCTTGAGCCCAAGAGGTTGAAGCTGCTGTGAGCACACCACTGCACTCCAGCCTGGGCAACAGAGCAAGACACTGTCTCAAAAATATAAAGTATACAAAATGAAAAAACAAACAAAAAAAAGGAAGTACCCAGTGCCCTAAGAGGGTATAATGGGGGTTCTGACTCTCGGGGCTGCTGATCAGGAAGGGCATGGCATCCAGGAGGAGGTGAACCTTTATTGGAGAACAAAGGAAACAGGACAGAATGAGGCAATGCTTTCAGAGAGTAGAGCAGGGCTCTCCAGGAAGATGAGACAGGGTGTGCAAATGTCCTGTGGCAGGAGAGAGTATGGTGCATTCAAAGAACTAAAAGGCTCAGGTGGCTACAGTAAGAAGCAAGATGTGGCTGAAGCTGGTAAGGACCAAGCTTTTCAGGGTCCAGCCAACCCTAGTTGGAAATCAGGTCACACAACAGCAAGGAGGCACTGTGGTTGGCTTTTCAGCAGGGGTGTGGTTAGGGGTGTGATGTGATCAGACCTGCCCTGGGAAGAGAGAGCAGTGTCACTTCCCTGAGACCACGGGGACGCCTTGCAGCCATCCTGGGAAGGAACTAGTTGCCTGGACCAGAATGGTGGTGATGGAGATGAGGAGATGGTCAGATTTTGGAAATATTTAGGAATCACTGGTAAAACTCACAGGACTTGGAGATGGTCTGGACACAAGGAGGAAGGGACAAGGAGGAGGACCAGGTCTCAAGTGTGAGGAGTTACAGTTGGAGAAGGACTGAGGGCTGGAGAGGAGTTGGGTACCATTATCCTCCTTTTGAGTTGAAAAAGCCAAGGTTCTGTGAGGTAAAAAGACTGAACATGGCCAGAGAGTTTGAGGGGGCCGGGGGTGGTGGCAGTGATGCTGTTCTGAATGCCTGCTGCTCCGGGACTTCCAGCCGGGGAACGGGGGTGGTGGTAAGAAATGCTTTGTTGCTGAAGGTCTGGGATCATCCACGTCTGGGCATTCTGGAAGAAAACTTCGCACCTCATTTGGAAGACAGAGCTAGCAAGAATGGAGCCAAGGAACTGTTTCCTGGGGGCACAAAAATATCCTGGGCAGCAGCTGCCCCACTAACAGCACGTGGTATGTGGCACACAGTAGGTGCTCAATGGCCCATGACACTCTGTTGAGGATGGCCCAGCACCTGAAGCCTGGGGGCCATGGGGGCAACTGCTCTGCCCACTCCTTCTCACCCACCTCTTGGCTACCTCAGATTTCGGGGTCAATCAAGAATAGCAACCCCTGGCCAGGTGCCGTGGCTCACGCCTGTAATCCCAGCACTCTGGGAGGCCGAGGCAGGCGGATCACGAGGTCAGGAGATCGAGACCATCCTGGCTAACACAGTGAAACCCCGTCTCTACTAAAAATACAAAAAATTAGCCAGGCATGGTGGTGGGTGCCTGTAATCCCAGCTACTCGGGAGGCTGAGGCAGGAGAATGGCGTGAACTCGGGAGGTGGAGCTTGCAGTGAGCTGAGACCGCGCCACTGCACTCCAGTCTGGGCGACAGAGCAAGACTCCGTCTCAAAAAAAAAAAAAAAAAAAAAAAAAAAAAAAAAAAAAAAATAGTAACCCCTTCCCCTACCTGGAAAGCCCAGGTGCTAGGACAAAAAAAGAGAAGGTGAATGTTTTTGAAAACCTATGGCTGGGCACAGTGGCTCATGCCTGTAATCCCAATACTTTGGGAGGCTAAGGTGGGCAGATCACTTAAGTTCGGGAGCTCGAGACCAGCCTGGTCAAAATAGTGAAACCCCGTCTCAACTAAAAATACAAAAAAAATTAGCTGGTCATGGTGACACATGCCTGTAATCCCAGCTACTTGGGAGGCTGAGGCACAAGAATCACTTGAATCTCAGAGGTGGAGGTTGCACTGAGCTAAGATCAGGACACTGCACTCTAGCCTGGGTGACAGAGTGAGACTCTGTCTCAAAAAAAAAAAAAAAAGAAAAAGAAAACCTGCTACGTGACAGGGACAATGCTAGTCTTTACACCTATTCTGAGGATTTAATTACTGGATTGATTTAAGAGTAAATTAATTCCCATTTACTTTTTATTTTTATTTTTTAGAGACAGGGTCTTGTTCTGTCACCCAGGCTGGAGTACAGTGGTGTGATCAGATTGATAGCAGCAATGATAGTATATTGATAGCAGCAGGAGGCAGACAAATGCCTAGGTAGATAGGGGCAGGTCCCCAGTGAAACCCCAGCTTCAAGCCAAAAACAGTTGGACTGCTGGTTCCAGATGAGTGAGAACTTCTGTTCCTGTTTGCCTACCCTTTACTGACTGGTTCTTTCTGAATAATGCTCTTTAACCATCAAATGTTGCCTTTTTCAACACTACTTACAGCCTGCCCCTCCCTGATCCTGTGCCCATAAAAATCCCAGACTCAGCCACACTGAGGGAGATGATCTGACTTTGGGTGAGACCACCTACCCATCCCCTTTCCTCCCAGAGCTGTTTTGTAGCTCAATAACATTCTCAGCCCTCATCACCCTTCAATTGTCAGCATGACTTCATTTTTCTTGGACGAGGGACAAGAGCTAGGGACCTACCGAATGTGGGTACCCAGAAGGCTGTGGCACTGTGGCCCTCTGCCCTCTGCTGGTGGAGGGCAGCCGCTCCATCTGACAGAAGCAGTGGTGAGGCTGAGCCAGTCCTGGAGCCCTGGGCCAGAGCAGGGCAGGGAGCTGACTGAGCTGCTGACACACTGCTGTCCATCATCAGGCTGCAGATGGTGGAACTGAGAGCTAATTAGCACACTGTAACACCCCCTCTGGGGCTTTAGGGTTGAAAACACCCCTGCCTGGGCACCACTGTGTTCCCTTCTGGGCAACACGCCTGGTCCAGCCACCAGCCTTGCACGGAGCCTGCTCCAGTGTTGGGGCTCAGTGCTCAGAACAGCCAGCCAGACCCCACAATCACTTACTCACACACCCCCTCCCTCCTGGGACTGAGTGCACAGTCTCAGGGGCCGCAGGATCCACAATGGAAGCTTGCCTTCAGGCACAGCCCAGCGGGCCAAGTTGACAGGGCATCTCCTGCTGTGAGCCTGACAAAGCGAGCAAGAAAAATCCTGCGTCAATAGCTCACTACAGTCTCCACCTCCTGGGCTCCAGCGATCCTCCTCCCACATCAGCCTCCTGCGTAACTGGGACTCCAAGTGTGCACCACCATGCCCAGCTAAGTTTTTTGACTTTTTGTAGAGATGGGAGTCTCACTGTGTTGCCTGGGCTGGTCTTGAACTCCTGACCTCAAGCAATCCTCCTATCTTGGCCTCCCAGCATGCTGGGATTACAGGCATGAGTCACATTCCCATTTTTATAGATAAGGAAACTGAGGTTCGGAGGGAATACTTTTGGTCAAGTGGACAAATGACAGGGGTGAGGTTCCAACTCTTGTCTGTCCAACTCCTCAGGTGAACCCTTTCTGCTGCAGGCAGGACAAGAACTAAGTATTGGGTCAAAGAGGTCAAGATTGGGTCTGAAGCTCCCCAGGGTTCAGAAATTTGGAAAAGTAAAATTGATGCTGATGTAATTGGCAGAGTTCAATTTCAATTTCCTAAGCACCTCCCTGCTGCACCCCTTGAGAGTGGGGAGGAGAAAAAATTCCCAAGCAGGGGGAAGCGATTACATTTCATTCAAATACTTGGCAACCTGCCCCAGAGGGTAATTAGCATTGAATGCTGAAAATAGGGAGAGAGCAAAGGCTGGGTGGGGCCCCTGGGAGAAGTGGCAACAGATTATTGTTTAGAACTGCGAGTTTCGACAGCAGTGGTTTTCTTCCAGAGAAGAGGTCTGCCTTGCCTTCCTCTCCAAAGCCCTCTAGGTTAGATGAGAGTGATGCCAGTGAGGCCCTTCGCCATCTCCCATCCCTGCTGTTAGGACCCTAGGACCCAGTAGCAGTTCACATCAGTGAGGTTCTGCCTGCGACATTTTTATCCACAGGCTCCCTAAACCTCACACCGGTCGTGGCCCAAGAGAGCCTATTGGTCCCTGGGTTGCTGTGTCCACAGCAGGCTGCCATTATGTATAGGACCCCTGGCTGCAGGAAAGGTTTACTGAGCACTTAGTATGTGAAAGACATTCTGCTAGTGCTTTGCGGGGAACAGAGGTTAGATCCACCTCTCGTCCCCAGGGAGCTCACAGCCTCATAGAAGCTCTACTCCTTGCTCAGAGTAGAAAACTTTCCGGGGTGGTACTCCGATGTGGTCTTAGATAACCCCAACCACAGATTAGGAAGGTTTTCCTTTTTCAGTTTTGTTTCCATCTATCAGAGCCATTACATCTTCAACACTTTGCTACCACTGGCTAAAAGTCTGTGGCAGGCAAATGAGATTGGTTTTCCATCTATAATAGCGATTTAATTATAAAATAAATCTATTGCAGTTAAAAAAAGAAAAGGTGGCTGGGTGCTGCAGCTCACTTCTGTAATCCCAGCACTTTGGGAGGCTGAGGCAGGAGGATTGCTTGAGCCCAGGAGTTCGAGACAAGCCTGGGAAATATAGTGATTTCCTATCTCTGCAAGAAAAAAAAAAATTAGCTGGGTGTGGTGGTGCACACCTGTAGTCTCAGCTACTTAGGAGGCTGAGGCAGGAGACTGGCTTGAGCCTGGGAGGTCAAGGCTGCAGTGAGCTGTGATTGTGCCACTGCACTCCAGCCTGGGCAACAGAAAAAGACTCTGTCTCAAAAAGAGAAGAGAAGGGAACGGAAGGGGAAGGGAAAGGGAAGGGAAGGGGAAGGAGAGAAAAGGTGCATCCAATTGAAGAAGTATATCCAGTAAGTAATAGTACAAGTGGTGACCTTTGGACGTGCCAACAACTAAGAAAGAGGTAAGCAGCTATCTAGAATTTGAGAGAACTCTCTAGAAGGGGAACACACTGCCCTCACCCAGCACCAGCAACTCACAAGTATCCTGTGGAATCCCTGCCCCACGTATTTCCAAAATATGCTAAAGATTCGAGGACTTTTCTTTTGGCCCAGGATCAACTGGTAAAGGACCTCCTTGGGATAGGAGAGCCATGAACAAGTTTGGTATTGTTTTCCGTGAGGATGCTTCCCTCCCTCCACCAACTCCACTCCCTGGGAAAAAAATTAACATAAACAAAAGCACTTGGATTCAGTTAACACTGGGTGAGCTGAACATTGTTTCGAAACTAAAGTTTTGTTTTGTTTTGTTTTGTTTTGTTTTTTTGAGACAGACTCTCGCTCTGTCGCCCAGGCTGGAGTGCAATGGTTTGATCTCAACTCACTGCAACCTCCACCTCCCGGGTTCAAGTGATTCTCCTGCCTCAGCCTCCCGAGTAGCTGGGATTACAGGCGCGCACCACCCCCCCTGGCTAATTTTTGTATTTTTAGTAGATACGGGGTTTCACCATATTGATCAGGCTGGTCTCGAATTTCTGACCTCGTGATCCACCTGCCTCGGTCTCCCAAAGAGCTGAGATTACAGGTGTGAGCCACTACGCCCGGCCGAACCTAAAGTTTTAAGATAATTCAAGGGGTAAAACAGAAAAGGTCTTCTACCCAGAGAGAGAGAAAGAGAGAGAGGTGAGGACTTGGGGCCACCAGTTCCATTGTTGAAGACTCAACTCCCAGCACCAAGCTCGGCTTTAGACCTTAGACTCCCAGAGCATGGTGAGACCCTGTCACCCACCTCTTTTATGTAATTAGAAATGTCAATGACACTCCCCCACAAACACCTAACATGTATGCCAACGTTGAAAGTAGTTTATACTTCGGGATTGCTAACTTACTGAATGCAAAATTTTGTGTAAGATGGTTGAATAGACTTTTGTTCTTGGGTTTTGTATAGATTTGGGGGGTTCTCCCACTTTCCTGCCCTCGCTTTTTATAGTAAACACTGGTTCCTAAGGGAGGGTGGGGCTATGACCTGGCACAGCTCAGGGGCTGCCGCTGTGCCCAGGCTCAGAGTGTGAACGTGTCAACTGCAGGATCACTCTGCTGTCAGTTCCCTGCTGGCCTGTTAGCCAGTCAGTCAGGAGCCTGTCCCATCTCTTTGGCACCAGCTAGATTCCCAGGCAGGCAGTAATCATCAGAGTTTTCTCCACACAGACCCCCTGCACTGGGGATACTGGGAGATCAGGAAACAGTGACTGCCCTCACAGGTGCAGAAAATGGCCCAATAATAGGGAACAAAGTAATCTCTCATTGGCTGGGCATGCTGGCTCACATCTGTAATCCCAGCACTTTGGGAGGTCAAGATGGACGGATCACCTGAGGTCAGGAGTTCGAGACCGGCCTGGCCAATATGGTGAAACCCTGTCTCTACTAAAAATACAAAAATTAGCTTGGCATGGTGGCGCATGCCTGTAGTCCCACCTACTCAGGAGGCTGAGGCAGGAGAATTGCTTGAACCCAGGAGGTGGAGGTTGCAGTGAGCCAAGATTGCGCCACTGCACTCCAGCCTGGGCGACAGAGCAAGACTCCATCTCAAAAAAAAAAAAAAAAAAAAAGTCATCCATTGTCATGACACACAGACACACAGTAGCCATGACAGACACATTCCTAGACCGGCAGAGCAGGGCTGGGCCCCAGACCATGCCTCCTCCAACCTTGTCAGTTTACAAATAAGGAAGTAAGAGTTCAGGGTTACTAGTGGCTCACACAAAGGAGGGCCGGAGCGTGTGTGCATGTGTCATTTAATTACTTAATTACGGATGAAAAAATCTTCATTGAATCAGAATAGAACTTTGTTCTAAGTTTGCTGGAGCAGAGAAGAGGTTGGAACCAGGTCTGGTTGAGCTACTTAGGCCTGGTGGGGAGACCGTGGGGTGGAAAGAGCCGGGGAGGGGGTACCTGTGGTGGATTCTGACCCACCTCTGTCCATGCAAATGGCTGCTTGGTCTATGAGCAGCCTCTGTATCTAAGCAAGTACAGAAGCACTAAGATTGGTACTCCTTTGGAGGAAATATTTTGACTTGCCGTGACCAGCCCAGCTCTGAGGCCTGGAGAGAGCTCCCTTCTGCCTGCCCAATTCTGGGGAATGTCCCCTTCTGCCCTCAGGGATGCAGTGCCCACACTCTGGAGCTGGTGGCCATAATGGTTGTCTCTACAGACCATTTTGGGCAAGTTGCTTTCTGTCCCTTCTCTCCTAGGGGGAGGTCAGGTGATACTGGGACACGGAGAATATTCGAGTGTGAACCATCCTTAAATGGAGATGATTCTGTGCACGCTCCAGGCACTCATATGGGCACATGCCCGCCCACATGCCCACAGGGCTTGAAGCAGGAGAGGTATGGGGGTGGGTGGGTTGTGTCTTCTCTCCATGGAGAAATAAAAAAGTTGGATATTGTGGCTCATGTTAGAGAGAAATAAGGAAGTGAATTTTTTGGGTAGAACATTTTTTAGTAACACGAAACTAGCATTTGGGTGGGGGAAATTGTGAGACTATGACTGGAAATTCCGGGGATCTCCATTGGCTTAGGAAAGCTCCATTTGGTCAGGCTTCTCCCGTACTGGAAGTGGGAACTGGAAAGTCAGAGACTGAAGCTATTTGCCTGGTGTCTTGGGCTGTAGGTGTCTCTTACCTCAGTTTCTCTCTCAGTAACTGCTCTCTTCTCCTCCCTCAGCTCCTCAGATTCCACCAGCTAACCTTGATCCTCAACACCCAGGCGAATCTGATCTTTCATCCCTCATGGCCAACAACTGCCCTTCCCTGACTTTCTTAGTTCAGATTCTGATTGTGAATCTGATTGGCTTAGCTCCTCCTTTTGAGTCAGGAGACAAGACCAGGGATTGGCTGAACCCCATCTAGTCAGCTGTGGCTAGAGAGTGTGTGTGTGTGTGTGTGTGGTGTCCTGGGATGGCTGCTTAGTGCAACAGGTGCTGTGGTAGCTTCCTCAGCATCAGGGAAGCTGCAAGCAGGCCCTCTAGGTGTGTCTTAGTTTGTTTTTTATTGCCTATAACAGAATATCTGAAGCTGAGTAATTTATAAGGAAAAATAATTTATACCTTACAGTTATGGTGGCTGAGAAGTGCAAGGTCAAGGGGTTGCATCTGGTAAGGGCCTTCTTGCTGGTGGAGTCCTGAGGCAGTGCAGGGTATCACATGGCGAGGGGGCTGAGCATGCTAGTTCAAGTGTCTCTTTCTTCTTCTTTTCTTTAAGAGACAGAGTCTCGCTCTGTCACCCAAGCTGGAATGCAGTGGTGTGATCATAGCTCGCTGTAGCCTCAAACTCCTGGGCTCTAGAGATCCTTCTGCCTCAGCCTCCCAAGTAGCTGAGACTACAGGAGCTGACAATCACATCTGAATTCTTCTTTTTCTTATAAAGACATCAGCTCCACTTGTATGATAACTCATTAATCCATAAATGGATTAATCTGTTCATGAGAGCAGAGCCCCTTATGAGCACTTCTTAAAGGCTCCACCTCTCAATACTGCCACATGCAGGATTGTCAACCTTAATCTTGGAGGGGACATTCAAACCAGAGCAGTGTGTGTCCTCTTAGTTGTAGAACCAAGGAGCAAAAGTAGTTTGTGGCAGAGGGAAGTAGGATAACTGAATTTCATCATCTGGGGGCGGGGGATTGGGGGTGTCTCATCCCATTCACAGGCCAGTCCCCTCTTCTTTGGGAGCTGCCCTGTTGGCACTGCATGATCCCGCCCCTATCCATGGTGATTGGACCAGGAGTGGACCAAGCTGGGACAATCCAATGTCTTTGGGAGCTGCCATGTTGGCACTGCATGATCCCACCCCTATCCATGGTTGATTGGACCAAGCTGGGCCAATCCAATGTCTTTGGGAGCTGCCATGTTGGCATTGCATGATCCAGCCCCCATCTGTGGTTGATTGGACCAGGAGTGGACCCAGCTGGGCCAATCCGATTGTCTCTCCTGGGCACTGGGATTGCAATGCACTTGCTTGGGGAGCCCTGGGGAGGCAAGGTCCTGCTGCAACAACAAGGAGGAGGAGAAAATGGGTCTACAAGTAGAGAAGAACAAAGCAGGCACAGAGAGAAGAAACTCAGAGATAGGAAATGGGTTGGACTGGTAACTGACCAAATCTCTGCTTCCAGTCTCTTCTGGAGTACTGGCTGCCTTCCTGCCCTTGACTGTCATGGACGAATCCCCCCTTTTAATAAACTATTCTCTTTGGTTATGCCAATGGAGAGGTTTTCCATTACCTGCAACTAAATTTTTTATTAATATAGATATCCAATAAAATAATGCTCGTAAGAGCAGGTATATCTCTTCCAAGGGACTTACAGGTATTATTTTACATAAACTTCTCAACAACCCTCCATGGAAGTTGTTAACATTCCCATTTCACAGATGAAGAACTGAGGCACGGAGAGGCTCACTTGCTCAAGGTCACACAGCTAGTGGAGCCAGATTTGAGCCCAGGTAGTCTGACTTCAGAGCCTGGGCCAGAGTCCATCACTATAGACTTTTTCATTTACAACTGCTAGGAGATGAGGGCTCAGGCCTTCTGAGCCCACCCCATCACGCGCTCACTGTAGCCCTGCACGCATACAGAAAACTGGAGGAGTTGAAATCCGAGGAGGGACGTTTGCCCTCTGTCCCCTGCTGCCCTAACCACTCCCGCCCCCTGGAGGTAGGTGAAGAGTCCAGAGTTCCTGGGATTCCTGACACTGCACTTTGAGGTGATAAACATTAAACCCACTGGTCTTCCTTACTCTGAGTGCCCAGAGACACCTGGGACCACGTAGAAGGAGGCTGACAAGGAGACTGGACTGTCCTGCAGGTGTGCCACACAGTCACTCTCACCTTCCAGAAGGGCTTGTGGGCACACCCTGTCTCTCCCCTGACAGAGACTGTGAGGCCCCGTGGTTAGGGGCCTAGGCTGGGAGCCACATGCTGGGGGCCTGATCTTGGTTTAGCCTCCAAGCCTCCGTTTTCATTCTCTGTTGAATGGGGATCCTAATAACCCCTACCCAGAGGAGTAAATGAGATAATGCATCCAAAGGGCTTGAAAACCTGGACAGGATTAGGAAAATGTTGGCGTATGATGGGAGAAAAGCAGAGACTCTCAATACGTATCATCCTACGCACCTATCCTTTTAAAATTTTTTTTAAAAATTAGATTTGGAAAGATAAAAACCAAGGTGTTAAATGGGATATCTCTGTGTGATAAGATTACCAGGTATTTTAGTTTACTTGACTTTTTGCATTTACACTTTCTAGCATGAACCTAGATGACTTATATATTTTAAAATATATTGGACTTTACATTTATACAATATTTTTATTATTATTTACTTCAAGGTGCTTTGGCAAAGTGCTTGCCTAAATCCGAAAGCCATTGTGTGTGGGACATTTGTGAGTTGCCTCTCCAGCACCCACTCCCCTCTTCTCTTTTCAGGGCAGGTTGGGTGGGTTGAACTCCACTCCATCTCCAAGGGTGGGCCTGGATTGGCTTACATCAATCACTGTGGTGACAGGCTTAGGGAGCTCGTCGTGGAGGCTGGGTCCAGGAGATGCAATTCCAAGACTTTGTTTGGGAAAATAGGTTTTCTTTCTTTCTTTCTTTCTTTCTTTCTTTCTTTCTTTCTTTCTTTCTTTCTTTCTTTCTTTCTTTCTTTCTTTCTTTCTTTCTTTCTTTCTTCCTTTTGATATATTAACAGTGACTTCCATATATCACCTGGGAACCTCTGCTTGGGTGAGAATGGGGCCAAGAGGGAGGAAGAGGAGCTGAGAATGGAAAGACCAAAAAGCAAGGTCCTGATTGTATCACTGAACCACTGGGAAGACGCTCTGGATGTAGACTTTTTTTTTTTTTTTTTTTGAGACAGGGTCTTACTCTGTCATCCAGGCTGGAATGCAGTGGTGTGATCACTACCCGCTGCAGACTTGACACCCCCATGCCCCCTCCACCACCAGCTCAAGCCATCCTCCCACCTCAGCCTCCAAAGTAGCGGGACTACAGGCACGTGCCACAATGCTCAACTACATTTTGTGGGGGTTTTTTTGTTGTTGTTGTTGTTGTTGTTGTGTTTGTTTTTTTGTAGAGATGAGATTTTGCCACATTGCCCAGGCTGGTCTCCAAGTCCTGGGCTCAAGCCGTCCTCCTGCCTTGGCCTCCCAAAGTGCTAGGATTACAGGCATGAGCCATTGTGCCCTGCCTCTGGTTATAGACTTTTCAGCTTAGTGAGCCAATACATTCCATTATTTTCAAAACCAGTTTGAGAAGTTGTATTTTCTGTTACTTGGAGCTTTCTAACTGGTGATGAAACTGGTACCAGAAGTGGGATGTTGCAAGTAACAGGCCCTGCACTGCGGGACTTGCAGAGCTGACAAGGTAGGTGCAGGAGAGCTGGACCCCAGGCTCCCGGCTGGGAAGGTGGCAATTCTCAAAGAGTTGGTAATTAAAGAATTGGTTACTCCACAGCCTGCTGACTCTTGGAATTTAAACCATGTGCCTACATAAGGCTACTTCTTTAGGAGACTTGTGGGAAAATTTTAGCATTTTGAAATGTTTGGCTGGCCACTTCTTTTGGTTTTTAGTAAATTCCTACAAGAAAGAAATATACTTCTTTTGAAACGGGCCTGCTTGAAAGGAGAGAGGGAAGAACTATAGCTTTGCTAAGAGAAGCCCTTTGGACTTGAGTCCTGCAATCCAAGTTGATGGAGAGTCCAGGAGTCCAGCCAAAAAGCTTAATTCTCTACTCCAAGCCATATTTAGTGTAAGGGGAGGCCAGGAGGTAGGAGAGAGCTGGAGATAAAACTGAAGACTCTTCAGGCCCCTCCTAAACACATCCTGTTAAGTATTCTTTGTTTGACAAGCAGACCCAGCTCCTCTTCTCATGTTCTTGCCGGGATGTAGACGGTAAACAAGAGGCCAATTACTGGTACCTCTCTGCCCCTGTCCATGGCTTTAACCTGCCAAGATAGAGGCCATCCATTAAAACAAGGCCTGGAGGAATGCATAGAGCTCAAGGTCAGTTGTCAGGAGATACGTACTTTCAGGTTGTGTTCTGGACACAGAGATGTCGAAGGTCGCTGGGTTGGGCTACTGGTCCATGCATTTCAGTGGAAGCAAATAGACAGGACACCGAGTAAGCCTTTAAAAATATTGTTGGCTTGGTGTGGTGGGTCACACCTGCAGTCCCAGCACTTTCGGAGGCCGAGGCAGGCAGATCACTTGAGGTCAGGAGTTTGAGACCAGCCTGGCCAACATGGTGAAACACCGTCTCTACTAAAAATACACACACACACAAAAAAAAAAATTACCTGGAAGTGGTGGCATGCACCTGTAATCCCAGCTACTCGGGAGACGGAGGCAGGAGAATTGCTTGAACCTGGAGGCAGAAGTTGCAGTGAGCCGAGATCATGCCACTGCACTCCAGCCTGGGCTACAGAGCAAGACTCCATCTCAAAAACAAACAAACAAACAAAAAAAGAATATTGCTAAAAGAATCCCCCATGTGGCCAACACCAGCTGCCATTGCCCAGGCCCTAAAGCCTCCTTAGGTCCCTGAATTTGCACCTAACAGGAAGCGGGATGCTAAAGAGGTACAGCATCCCAGGGGAAGCATCTCCAAGGCTTACATCAGCTGTATCCACGGAAGACAGGGAGATGAAGGCTGGGCTCAGTGGCTCATGCCTGTAATCCCAGCACTTTGGGAGGCCAACGTGGGTGGATCTCTTGAAGTCAGGAGTTCGAGACCAGCCTGGTCCAACATGACGAAACCCCATCTCTACTAAAAATAAAAAAATTAGCTGGGCATGGTGGTGCGCACCTGTAATCCCAGCTACTCCAGAGGCTGAGGCAGGAGAATCACCAGGAGGCAGAGGTTGCAGTGAGCCGAGATCGTACCACTGCATTCCAGGCTGGGAGACAGAGAGAGACTAGGTCTTAAAAAAATAAAAAATAAAAAAAAAGAAGAAGAAGACAGGGAGATGGACAGGCAGGCTGAGGTACAGGCAGGAAGATGGATGAATCTTAAAGAAGATTTTATCAGAGTTGTTGAAAACCCTGTGTCAGACGTGAAGGAGATCTCTCTGACGTCCTGGGTGTAGCCAAGCTTTTGTCCTACTTATTAAGGATGGCTTCTTTTATTATTAATTTTTTTTTGAGACAGGGTCTCATTGTGTTGCCCAGGCTGGTCTCAAACTCCTAGGCTCAAAAGCCATACTCTCACATCATCAGCCTCCTGAGTAGCTGGGATTACATGCATGTGTCACTGCACCTGGCAGGGATAGCTTCTTTCCTGCCTCCGTTCTGGAAAATACCGTGGACTGCTAAGGCTGGGCCTGCCTGAATCTGTTTTGGCCTCTGGAATCCAGCCCCCCTTGACCCTTCCTCTTGGCTTGCTGCCTTCTCCAGGGCTGAGAATAGGAAGCAACATGCTCTCTCTGAGCTTGGCACTTCTTCACAAGTCCCTTTAGAAATAAAAGACAAAATGAGGACACTGTTTGCCAGACAATGGGGTTTTCTCACAGCCCAGGCTCCGGAGGCCTTTGTTAGAAGGACTGCCTTTAAGGGCAGCTGGAGCTGGAAGACAACCCCGGGCCAGGGGCTGGCCGGCTGTTAGGGTACTGAGCTCAGAGCTGACTGCTAGGGGGGACCTGGGGCCTGGGGATGGAGCTGTGGGTGTGAAGGGACATGGTGGATTGGAACAGGAGACTGACTGAGATAGAGAAGATGAGGCTGGAGCAAAGACTGGAGTCAAGATAGGATGAGGTCAGGAGCTGGGGCAGGATTAGAGGAACAAGCCTGGGACTAGGGGAAGGCTTGAGGGTCAGAACTGGTCCTGGGAGGGCATGTCACACACTGCTCAGGAGCCCAGGCATCAGACACAGGCAGCCCGGGTTCCAACCTTCCTTCTTCCCTGGCTAGCTGGGTGGTCTTCATCTCAGCTCCTACTTCCTTCATCTTCAATCCCCTCACCTTCCCTCCATTGAACACCCTATTTAATGCCACAATCTGCTCCGCTTTGGTGCTCCCGTCCTCCTTATCTGCTCCAACTCCTTATCCATACTCCCATTGTCTTTTTAAATTTATTTATTTATTTATTTTTGAGATGGAGTCACGCTCTGTTGCCCAGGCTGGAGTGCAGTGGCACAATCTCAGCTCACTGCAACCTCCACCTCTCAAGCTCAAGCAATTCTCCTGCCTCAGACTCCCGAGTAGCTGGGACTACAGGGGTGCGCCACCATGCCCAGCTAGTTTTTTTGTATTTTTAGTAGAGACGGGGTTTCACCATGTTGGCCAGGATTATCTCGATCTCTTGACCTCGTGATCCGTCCTCCTCAGCCTCCAAACATGCTGGGATTACAGGCATGAGCCACTGCGCCCGGCCTATTCATTTATTTATTTAGAGATGGAGTCTCCCTCTGTTGCCCAGGCTGGAGTGTAGTGGCACAATCTCGGCTCACTGCAACCTCTGCCTCCTAGGTTCAAGTGATTCTCCCGCCTCAGCCTCCTGAGTAGCTGGGATTATAGGTGTGCACCACCAACCCCAGCAAATTTTTTTTTTTTTTTTTTGTATTTTTAGTAGAGATGGGGTTTCTCTATGTTGGCCAGGCTGGTCTCGAACTCCTGACCTCAAGTGATCTGCCCACCTCGGCCTCCCAAAGTACTGGGATTACAGGCGTGTGCCACTGTGCCTGGCCCCTGTTATCTTACTAACTTACTTATTAATGTTTTTTGCTTATTATCTACCTTCCCAACTAGAGTGTCAGTTCTGTGAGGATAAACATTCTGTTTTGTTCACTGGTATGTCCAGTTCCTAGAAGGGTGCCTGGTGCAGAGCAGGCATCCAATAAACATTTGTTGAATGAATAAGGTTGCCAAGCCTGCCTGGGATAACAGCCTGCTCACTGGAAAGGTGACGATGACAACAGTGATGGTGCTTTGGTGTTGCAGGGAGGAGCAAGTTAAATCTCACTTATAAAGATCTTTCCATCAGGCTGCAGGCACAGAGGAAGTCCCCAGCAACAATAGCTCATATACGCTTCAGTTTCCCCATCGTACAGAGAGAATAAAAGTCCCTACTTTTATTAGCATCCAATTGCCCTGGCCATGGCAGCATTGTCAGTTTAATGATGCTGCTTCGGCTGTCGCAGTCTCTTCCACCTCATGCCTTTTGGTTCATTTTTTAACTGAGTTAAAGGTGGGGCTGTAGGTGGCACTGGGAATCAAATGGCTGAACCCGTGCTCAGGCCTGGGCTTGAGATAAAATGACCCCTCAAGTCCAAGCATCAAAACAGACCAAGGTTTCCAGGCCCCCTTGCCTTTAAATAGATTTCAGGCATTCTTTTCTCCAGTCCTAGGCCACAGCTGACTCCTCACTGCCTCTCCATGAACAGACCGCGGAGTTTTGTTTTTTCTGTCTCTCTCCATTCTTTCTCCTTTATCCCTGTCTACTGAGGTCCTGGCTGTCCCCCTGCCCCACCCTACCCTATGCTCGTGGGCTTCTGGCCTCATCTCTAACTTAGCTTCTAATTTTTCCTTTTTCTTTTTTTTTTTTTTTTGAGGCAGATTCTGGCTCTGTCACCCAGGCTGGAGTGTAGTGGCGTGATCTCGGCTCACGGCAACCTCTGCCTCCAGGGTTCAAGCGGTTCTCGTGCCTCAGCCTCCCAAGTAGCTGGGACTACAGGTGTGTGCCACCTTGCCAGGCTAATTTTTATATTTTCAGTAGAGACGGGGTTTCACCATGTTGGCCAGGCTGGTCTCAAACTCCTGACCTCAGGTGATCCACCTGCCTCAGCCTCCCAAAGTGCTGGGATTACAGGCATGAGCCACCACGCCTGGCCTAACTTAGCTTCTAATTCTAATGCCTGGTGAACTTCTTAATTTTTTTTTTTTTTTTTTTTTTTTTGTCCCAAGACAAAGTCTCACTCTGTTGGCCAGGCTGGAGTGCAGTGGTATGATCGTAGTTCACTGCAGCCTCTAACTCCTGGACACAAGAGACCCTCACGCCTCGGCCTCCCAAAGTGCTGGGATTACAGGCGTGAGCCATCATGCCTGGCCTGCCTAGTGAACTTGAAGGTCTAGTTTGCGGCACAGGCTCATGGCATGCACTTAACAGATATGGAATAAATGAATGAATGGAAAAAGCCCTGGACTGGGAATAGTAAACCTGGTAACCAAACCCAGCTCTGACCCTGACCTGTAAGTTAACTACTATCTCTGGCCTTGGTGTACCCCATCTATCGTGGGGATTGTAAACACCTGCCCTGCCCACCTTATGATACTGCTGTGAGGCTCAAAAGACATCATCAGCTCTTAGGCACAGGGAGCTTGGAGGTTAAATCCAATTTGCTTAGTTTTCAACAAGGAAGTGGTGCCCCAGGGACAATGATGGAGAGAAATCGAATGTAATGAGCTGTTGCCACCAGCTGAGTGGTCCTGAAATCGTGGCATCTGGGTTGCGCTTAGAGACTGTCCAGTTCAAAAGGCCAGAGGGAATCTGAACCTCGATGGGAAAAGTGACTGGCTCAGCTCCCCAGCAAGCCAGGGCAGAGCTGGAGGGTGGACTGGAGTCTCCTGGTTCGAGGTCCAGGACTCCTTTCCGCTGTGTTGACAGAGCCAGGAGGAGGGGCACCCGGGGAGCAGGGGAGGCAAGGGCTGCTGGATGCCCCATCTCAGTTGAATTCTCCTTGAGGGACGCAGCCCAGGAGCAGAGTAAGAGGGTGTGAGGGTGGAAGATGGCAGGGCTGGCCAAGCAGTATAGTCCCTGCTGCTGATAACCAATCCCTGAACTCCCAAGGTGGAGGGACTTGAGCGCAAATCACAGACACAGGGGGCCTAATGCTGGCCATGTGGCTCAACCAGAAGTGCCCGTCCCTCATAGCTTTGGGGAGATCAGAAGTCAGGGATAGGGTCGGGTGTGGTGGCTCATGCCTGTAATCCCATCACTTTGGGAGAAGGAGGCAGGAGGATCGCTTCAGCTCAGGAGTTCGAGACCAGCCTGAGCAACATAGCAAAACCCTGTTCTCTACAAAAAAATACAAAAATTAGCCAGGCGTGGTGGTGCACACCTGTAGTCCTGGCTGCTGGGGAGGCTGAGGTGGGAAGATCACTTGAGCCCGGGAGGTCAAGGCTGCAGTGAGCTGACATCATGCTACTGCATTCCAGCCTGGGCAATACAGTGGGACCCTGTCTCAAAAAAAAAAAAAAAAAAAAAGGCAGGGGTGCTGGCACCATGATAGGTGCAAGGGGTGCCTCCAATTCCCTCTGGCTCTGCCTCCCAGCCTCTGTCCAAGCAACAGGCAGATTTTCCGTGCCTGGGGACTTGCCCCGGCTCACTGATGATGATACCATCTTAAGTCTCCTGGAATCCTTAAACCCTTCCTTGGCATTTGTGAGCGAGTATTGAGCCCCTCCCATGTTTTAGGCCCAGTGCTGGGTGCTTTCACCCGCAATTTCTTACAGAGGATGGCATTTCCTAAGCTTCATTCATTTGCTACCTCCATGATTTTTGCCATCATCACCCAACCCATGAAATACATAAATAAATAGGATTTACTCAATGTTTTGACTCACTTTTTAAAAACATAAACTTATCTGAAAAGGGAACCTATGTCACTCCTCTAAATAAATAGTATCAACCAAAAATACAAAAAGAAACAAAAATAAATACAAAGACATTCTTGGTTTCTGGCACCAGGCCCCAGTTCTGGCTCCAACCTTACTGAGAAGTCACATGATCTCTCTGGGCCTCAGTTTTCTCCTCTGGAAAATGGAGCTTTTGGAAGTTAATGCATGCACAATGCCTGGCCCTGAGACTGGCATGGAGTGAGTGGAAGAGAGGTTGCCCGACCTGACTAAAATCGGTTCTCTGGACAGACACTCTCTCTGCTCTAGCCTCAGTTTTCTCCTTACGATCTTCAGGGGAAAGGTGGCTTCAGGAAGACTGGGGCTTAGATGCCGAGGAAGGCAGGGTTCCCGGGGAATCACAGTCTGCGCCTTCAAATTTCTTACTGGCACAGATTGTTCCAGGCAGTCCCAAGGGCCACTGAGAAGACCCTCCTGCTAGGAGTCAGTGAGCTCTCTGTCGCTGGAGGCATTCAAACAGAGCCTGCGGACTTCTCACTACGAAGTTGTCCAGAGAATTCAGTGCTCAGAGGAAAGGGAGTGGTTATTCCATCAGAGCTGGTTCCCCAGGAGCGGGAGCAGGGCCTGTAGCACCCAGCGTCTGTCCCTGGTTCCCATCTATCCGGGATTTTAGCGTTTCCTCTGTAGTTTTCAAGCATTCCCTCATATGACTCTCGCACCAGCGAGAGGCCAGGGGAGATGGTGTCTGCCTGTTAAAGACGGGCAGGCTGGTCCACATAGGTCAAGTGACTTGGCCAAGGTCACCAGAGCAGAGTTTTGAACTTGAGCTGTCTGACTCAACTGCCTGGGAAGTGCCTGCCCCTCCTCTGGCATCCAGGGAGCATGTCCTGGGGCTCTGGCTGGGACATAGCCAGATACCTGCGGGCCCTTTACGTCTCTAAAGAGAGAAAGAGGGAAGGGCCCCTGTGTAGGGGCTGGTTTCCCTCCAGATGCCACCCCTCCGAGGTCCCCTTCTGCTGCTTCTTGCGGTAGCCAGGGAGGCAGCCCACGGGCAGGGAAGCGGGGGTGGGGGTGGAGAGTCAGAGGTGCACGTGGACAAAGACAGAGAGACTGGGACACGTGGGCAGAGACGACTAAAGACAGAGACCCAGAGAAAGCCAGATATGTTGACAGACACAGAGACAGACGCCAGAGAGGAAGGCAGACAGACGGGCGGAGACAAAGACTCCCACTAAGAGACGCAGAAGGAAGATGCCGACGGTAAAGACAAAACAGGAGACGCGCGCAGGGAGCGGGTCAGAGCCCAGGCTCTCTGAAAGGAAGGGCTGGGTTGGGGCAGCCCGGAGGCAGAGAGACCGAGAGTGCGAGGCGCGCGAGGGACACCAGGGCCGCGCCACCCCAGCCCGTTCTTAGCTCCGCTCCCGGCAGGGGGCGCCCGGGCCTCGTGGCACGACCGGCCTGCGGGGCGCGGGGCTCGGGCCGGGGGCGGGGCCGGGGCCGGGCTGGGGAGGGGTTGGGGCCGGGGGCGGGCTGCCCGGGCCGCACTCGGGCCCCGCGGCCGCCTTTATAAGGCGGCGGGGGAGGTGGCCCGGGCCGCGTTGCGCTCCCGCCACTCCGCGCCCGCTATCCCCGCTCCGCGCTCCCACGCGCTTGTGCCTGGACGGACCCTCGCCAGTGCTCTGCGCAGGTAAGGACTCGACGCTGCCTCGCGCCCCGGTTCCCCAGGGCCCCCGCGGACGTGGTCATCCCCTTCTGCATCCTCCGCTGGCCCCGTGGTTGAACTTTAATGGCAGGGCCAGGGTCTCTAGCTCCACGCCGCCCACAGCAGCCCATTCGGGACGCCCCGCAATTGGTCCTGCCCCGTCCTCCCGCGCATCCCAAGCTCCCGGCGCGCGCTCTGGGCGGGACAGGAGATTGGACGTGGCGCCTGAGGAGCCGACGAACTCAGGGGACCGCGCTCCGGACCGCCCTGCAGTCCCAGGTCTCCTACCTCCCGAGCCGCTGCCTGGGACCCTGCCCTCTGTCTGGGCACCTGCCCTTGGTGTCCCGTGACTGAGCCCCTCCTGGTGCCTCCTTAGCCGCAGCTCTAGAGACTTGGGCTGCCAACCCCCAGGCCTCGTGGCCTGGAGCCCTCCCAGGCGTCCCACCTGACCTGGTGGGGTCTAAAGCAGTTTGGTTTGGGAGGAGAAGAGGGAAGGAGGCGCTTGGAACGGGGGGCATGGCGGGAGGAGACAGAGGACACCCGCGTGGGTGTCTGAGAGTGGGCACCCACTGTGGGCACCGCAGCTGTGGGGCAAAGCTCTGGAGCCCGCGAAGCCGAAGGAGCCTGCCGCCCCCTTTGGGCTGTGCGAGTTGGGCCGCCCAGGGCTGCTTCCCTGCCCAGTCTTGGTAAGAAAGGGTTAAACGCAGGTCTCAGCAGAAAGGCAGAAGGCCGAGGAAAGCCTCCCCAACTCCCCATTGTGCCTTATGACTCTTTTTCAACACATAATGGGGTTGAAGGCGGGGCCTTTACAAAGGCCTCTGGGTGGAGGGCAAAAATCCTTGAGATCAAAAGAGGGGGCGATTCTTAGGCCAGGAAGGGCTTTGGGCCCTGGGAAAAAGTCAGAGACCGCTCAGGTGGGCCCAGCTGTTCAGGGAGGCAGGGGTTGGGTCCCAGCCTCAGTGTAGATACTGCAACTGTTTTTTGAAGGCCTACCGTGCGTACAGGGACCTGCTCTGACATCTCACGTACATCATTTCATTTTACAAATGGGGAAACTGAGGCTTAGACAATTTAAGTCAGTGGTGGGACCAGGGTTTGAATCCAGACTCCAAACTCTGCAGCCCTAGCGTCCTGCTCCCACTGTGTTGCCTAAGAGATAGGGGGCTGAGCCTTGGTTTTGCCTTCGGGCTCCTCCTGGGCTCAGCCCGCTCTTCCTCCACTCTCCAGTCTCGCCCTTTCCAACTCTTTAGTCCTCCCCACCTGTGGGTGTCCCCACCCTGTCCTGCCCCAGCCGTCCCACTCCCTGGCCCCGTGCATCTTGTTCCTGTGTCACCTTTTTCTTTTTTGAACTGAATGCCTGTGAATTCCCTCCGAAGAGGCCCCTGGACACAGCTTCTCAACATCCCAACTGGTGAAGCCTAGGCTGAGTGATGTTCTCGTTCTGTGTCCGTGAGCCCATTTGTAAAAAGGGGTGTATTCCCCTTTCGGGACTATTGTGAGGAATAAAACTGAACTGAGGCCAGAACAAGGTGCTATCTTCATTCAGCAAATACTTAAGCATCCGCCGTGTGCCAAGCTCTGTTCTAGGTGCCGGGAATGCCGCAGTAAATCAGCCAAAAACCCTCTTCAGGATTGGATGTTTGCATAACAAAATTCTTTCACGCTTTGAAACTGTCAAAATTCACGGTGTAGACTTGAAATCAAGCTATTCATAAGGAAGGAGATTAAGGCGCAATCACCTGTAAAATGGGTCGGCCAAGCTTTGGCCCTCACTTTAGCAAAGGCAACCTTGCTGTGGGACCTGGGATCAGTTCTGTTCCCTCTCTGTGCCTCGGCCTCCTCCCATAAGCTGTGGAGATCAATAATGCCTACCAGTGGTGAGGTCTAGGTATGATGAATGCTTGCGAAGGGTTTAAGTTGGTACCTGTGCTTAAGAAAATCCTGGCTATCCCCAGCTCTCTTCTCAGCAGAAAATGCAATGTGGAGACTGGAAGTTGGGTTATGTGCCTACCCTGCCTCTGAACCTGTCACCCACTTCTGCCCAGGCCCTTCCCATCCTGTCGGGCTGCACATGTGGGGTGGCATGGTGCCCTCCTTGCTCACACTCAGATGCCACCTTCTGTCGCCATCCTAAACACAGCCTGGGCTGGGAGCGCAGAGCTCCATGATGAGATCAGTCCTGGAGCCATCATCTCTGCAGTGCTTCCTGCCCTCTGCCTGTTCTCGTGCCTCACCATGTCCCAGCTCAGGACCAAACTCAGCCCTGTTCTGTCCCATGACTTACATACCCAACATTCCCTGCAAGCTGGATATGATCTTGGAAAGGGGAAGTGAGTTGCCCAGAGGCACACAGATGCTACCTGGGGAGCTGGGGCTGGAGCCTGTGTATCTAGAATTCCAAATCTAGCAATCTCCATGCTGTACCCATCTCTGGGCATGAGACCTTTTAATCCAGGGAGTAGGATCCAGTAGCAGAGCCCGAGTTCTCACCTTGAAATCAGTCTGACTTGGCTTTTTAATACAAAACCCAGAGCTCCGAGAGAACATTGCTGGGAGAGTGAGCAAGCTGGGCTGAGAACCAGCACTCAGAAATCTCCGTGTGGCCGCAGGAATGCTGACTTGGCTTCCCAGCACCATGTCGTCGTCGTTGGCAGGCTGCAGTTGGGCTTTGTGGTATGTTAGATTTGTTTTTTTTTCTTCTGGAGATGTCCTCACTTTCAGAGGGCAGTTAGGGGCAGTAGACTGGAGGTTCATTCCCAGCACTGCCGTACGACCCTGGACAAGTCACCTTCCCTTTCGGAGCCTCAGTTTTCTCATCCGCAATATGGGTTAACATTATATACTTTGCAGGGTCGCAAGATCATGAATGTTTTCCAACTTTGGGCTGAACCTGCATTGATGTTATTAAGACGTTCATATTTCCTGTGGAGCGATTTCAAAAGCAGTTAACTTTATCCCTACCAGGTGATCCTGAGGGCCTGAGGGAAGTCCACGTTTAGGTTACAAAAGCCTACACAGCAGGGAAAACACTGGTTTGGGGGCTGGCGTCTTGGATTCCAATCGCCAGCTGTGTGACCTGAGGCAAGTCACTTTACCTCTCTGAGTGTCAAGCTCATGGGAGGCCCCCAACATCAAGATATGATGCTCAGTGTCTGAAGAACATAGTCTCCGTATTTTTCTGCCTCCTTGTACCAGCCCCCAACCCCGCCGCCAACACTTCGTTAATTGCTCCCAGAAATACTCTATGCTTAAAGTTTTCCATGCTTAAATTCTCAGCCTCACTGTGGCATGAAATCAATTGTTTGCATTGAATTTGACTTCTCAAATTAAGGGGTAAAATTTGAGATGGGAGTAGGGGGTTAGGGAGGAGATGAGGACGAAGTTAAACCAGATGTGCTTTTGTTTAATTGTAGGATGGTGGTTAAGCTGCTCAAGTATTACCATCGTTCTTTCTGAATTCCAGTAACCAGGAGTCAGGTTTCACAAAAAATTGTAGTGTTCTTTCCTGGCTGGTGTGGACTCGCCCTCTCTATTATTATTATTATTATTATTACTATTTTATATTCATCCGAGGCCACAGAGTACTGGCCAGAGAGGAGACATAGATCCCCAGAATTTCAGTTGGAAGGCCTTTAGAAGCTGGCTCGGTCAACTGGGCTCTTGGCGCACCAGGGAGACTGAGGCCCAGAGAGGAGAAGAGGCTTGCCCAGGGTCACACAATTGCTTGGGGCAGAGTGGACTGGGGATTCCGTCTCCTGGCTTTAAGCTACATGGTCTTTCCAGAGGCAACCACTCTCCTGAATTTGGTGTGTTTCATTTCTACAGTATATTCTTATCATATCTGTTTTTTGAAAAGCATTGTTTAAGGGAGGATGCAGGTGATGTGGGTTGGTGGAAAAAGATATTAAGCTTAGGAGAGCCGAGCTGAAGTCCTTGAACTACCTCTGTGACCTTGGGCAAGTCACTTCCCCTCTCTGAGTCTCAGATGCTTCATCTCTAAACCAAGACATCTGAGGAGTAGGAGTGGAGAGATGAGACTTCCCTAAGACTTGGAATGGGTCTAATGTATTCAACTGGTCCTCAAATATTTATAGCCTACTGTGTGCTGGGTTGTGGGAGATCCATCACAAACTGCCTTCCCAAGGCTGCAGGGGGTGGGGGATTGTTGACTTTTGCAGTGATTAAACAACTGTAATTTAGTTGCTGGTGTTGTTAAACCAGGCAATTTCATTTTATATAAAGATAAGAGTTTCCGGCTTCTCTTGAAAGATCAGAAGATGTGGCCATATGGGGCTATGTCCCTGCCTGGCCACAGTGTCTGGAGCTGATTAGCAGCTGCTCCATCCACTTTACCACAGTCTCCACCATGCCCCACTGCCTCACACTTGCCCACCTGCTTCCCTGACAGCCCACCTGCCTACCTTCTGAGCTTGTGGTTTCTGGGCTAGATGCAGTGAGGCCATGTAAGAGGAGCTCAAATTCCACTTGAATGATTGTGTGGGGCTTGGGCCAGCCCTCAGGGGGCTCAGGGTTAGAATATGGGACACGTGGACACCAGCCCCTCTTCCATAGCTGGCAACATCTACAAAACATGTCAGCTAGGTGAAGGAGCTTCCTGCTTCGCTGGTCCTCAGGAAGAGTCTGAGGGCTCTGGAGGTTTGGGGGCGATAGAGCATCTGCCTGTCAAGGCTCAGCGAACTGAGCCCGGGGTCTAGCTGGGGACAGGCATCGCTGAGTACTTCATTCTAAAGATTGCACAGCCCCTGCAAGGAAGAGACTCTCTTGACATCTTCCACCTTACCCCTTGCTCCACAAGAGCCCTGTGCCTTGGTGCGCCACCTCACCGTGTGCTCCCTAATAGCCCTGTGCATCGGTGCATACCCACTTCTCAGACAGGAAGCACGATCTTGCACTCTGAACCCACAGCTCTCTGTTCCACCCCCTTTTCTGGGAGCCAGGGCCTGGTAATGACAGGCAGGTACCATGGTGGCTATAGCAAGCATCTCAGAATCCCCATGTCTGAGCCAGAGGGTAGCACATGAGGCTGTGAAGCCTGATGGTTACATGCAGGGGCTCTGGAGGCAGCTGCTGTGATGTGAGATTCTAGGTCTCCACGAATCACCTGCTCCAGGGGTTATGAGATGGACAAGGGAGACTGATTGATTGTCGATTGCTGATACTAACCTCACGTCCCCTGGTCCTTACACCTGCAGACGAGTTCAGAAATGTGCCCTGTGTGGGAAGTGGCATTTTGTGAGCACCGTTGGGTACCAGGCACTTCCACACATTACCTTTGATACTCACCTACCCCCTACCCTCCAGCATTTTGCAGTTAAGGAGACTGAGGCTCAGAGGGCAGACACCTTAGGATTACTCCTCCCCTAGGTCTCTATGCCTCTCTGCTTTGACCCAGGGAAGGGAGGAGAGAACAGGCTGGAAGGTCATTTCTGGAAATAAGGTGATGGAGACCCTGTAGTGAGGCCCTGACCCTCCAGACTTTCTAAGCCAACCCCTCCTCCTCCACTCCAGCTTGTTTCAGAGATGCTTCTTCATCCTTCCAGAGCTCAGTTTGTCACTCAGGTGCATGAACTTTACCTGGCCAGGTCTGCAAACTGCTGGGCAGAGCTCAGCAAATATTTTATGTTCTTTAAAAAAGTTTTGAGGTGGCCAAAGCAAATTGCTTTTACTGGAAAAACCAGAAGTGTGACCTTTATTTTATTTTTGCAGAGATGGGGCCCTGCTATGTTGCTCAGCCTGGGTTCAAGAAGTCTACCCACCTTGGCCTCCCAAAGTGCTGAGATTATAGGCATGGGCCATTGTGCCTGGCCCATAAGTGCACCCTTTAAAAAGATCTACCAGGTGACTCTTTTTTTAGACTGAGTCTTGCTCTATTCCCCAGGCTGCAGTGCAGTGGCACGATCTCGGCTCACTACAACCTCCGCCTCCCGGGTTCCAGAGATTCTCCTGCCTCAGCCTCCCATGTAGCTGGGATTACAGGCACATGCCACCACACCCAGCTAATTTTTGTATTTTTAGTAGAGACGTGGTTTTGCCATGTCAGCCAGGCTGGTCTTAAACTCCTGACCTCAGGCGATCCACCCTCCTCGGCCTCGCGAAGTGCTGGGATTACAGGCGTGGGCCACCACACCCGGCCCCAGTGACTTTTTGTTTGGTCAACCTCTTGCCTTCTCTAGTGCACCTTTATTAGGTCAGTAAAGCCACGGGATGGGTACCCACTTAGCTCTCAGGCTGAGGTTCTCAGGCCTCTTGCTGGCTGTCACTGAAGTGTCTCAGGCTTGTTTTTTTGTTTGTTTGTTTTGTTGTTGTTGTTGTTTTTTGAGACGGGGTCTAGTGGCTCTGTTGCCCAGGCTGCAGTGCAGTGGCACGATCATGGCTTGCTACAGTACAGCCTTGACTGCCTGGACTCAAGCAATCCTCCCACCCCAACCTCCCAAGTAGCTGGGACCACAGGCATTCGCCACCATGCCCGGCTATTTTTTTAATTACTTGTAGAGACGAGGTCTTGCAATGTTGCCCAGGCTGGTTTCGAACTCCTGGGCTCAAGTGATCCTCCCGCCTCATCCTCCCAAAGTGCTGGGATTACAGGTGTGAGCCACTGCATCCGGCCAGCCTCGCCTTTCGGCCTGTCCACCTGTCTCATCCCTCTCCACCTGTCTCCACCTGTCTCCACCTTGACTTAACTGTCTCTCAGCTTACAGGAGTTACTAACTGACCCGTCTGCCGCCATTCTGGTTAGAAAGTGTCTCATCTGAGGCCCATTTCCCCTCCTCCACTCCTTCTGAGCCCTTCTATAGCTCCTCTTCTTTCTCTGCCTCATTCTGCTGGTCCCTGCCATGCCACTGCTAACTAAAATTCCATAGACTATAAGCCCGACATGCATGTACTAGGCATGGTGCTCAGTGCCTTGCCTGTAATTACTCATTTGGTCCTACAGCAGCGCTGGGTGGCAGGTGCTGTTATCCCCACATTACAGATGAGGAAACGGAAACATGAACTCCCCCAGCTGGGAAGTGAGAAGTAGACGTGTTTGTTCCCTGCCATGGCCCATCCATCCATTCAAGGCTACTGCTTTCTCCGTGATGCAAATGACATAATCCATCTTCCTAGAAGAGTCAGTTCCCTATTTATCTTAAAACCATCCAATATAGAAATTCATATTCTAGGTCCGTTAGCCTATCAAGATATCAGAGATAAACAGGGTTCCTCTCAACAGCTTGTCCAAGCCCTTAATCACCTAAGTGATTTTTTGTGTGTGTGAAAATGCTGTTTTTTGTTTTTCCCCATGACCTAATCTTTATACAGATGCTCCTTGATTTACCAAAGGTTTTTGTCCTGGAATTGTAAGTTGAAAAATATCATAAGTAGAAAATGGATATAACACCTAACCTGTCAAACATGGTAGCTTAGCCTAACTTACCCTAAATGTGCTCAGAACAGTTACATTAGCCTATAGTTGGGCAAATCATCTAACATGAGGCCTATTTCATAATAAAGTGTTGACTATCTCATGTCAGTTTCTTGGCTATACTGTACTGAATGTGAAAAACAGAATGGCTGGCTGGGTACTCGAGGTGTGGTTTCCACTGGACACTATAGCTTTTGCATCATCATAAAGCAAAAAAAATCTTAAGTGTAAGTTGGGGACAGTCTGCAATGAACATTTAAGGGCTTACTCTGTGGTCAGAAACTGAGCTAATCACTTTGAATGACCTTATTATATTGAGCTCGTAATTCTTTCCATTTTGCAACAAGGAAACGGAAGCTCAGAGAGATTGAGCAAGTTCTCAAAGTTTGGAAAGTGCAGGTGAGTCTCAAATCTAGGGTTGCCCAATCAGATTGGCATCTGGATTCAAATTTGCATGTTTGGAGAAGAGCTCTCAGGGCACCTTGTGGTGCACATTTGTTTTTCAGTGAGTGTTTGCAAATGACGTGGGGGTGGGAGGCCCCAGGAGGGGGGAGACAGAACATAGACACACCTGGTAGGGCAGCAGCGTCTGTTCTCCCAGACAGTGGATCTTAGCCTGTTCACCCCCTCATAGGAAATGACAAGCCCAGAAGGAAGCATCCTGAGAAACCCAGAGGGGCCTGGGTTTGAATCCCAGCCCTGCCATTTCAAGCTGTGTGACCTTCACCAAGACCCTTTCCCTCTCTTAGCTTCTGGCTACCCTGCTCACCATGCATGGTTTATTTGAATGAGGCAAGGCCTTAGGATTTTTCGGTTTGTGGATGGCGAAAAGCCAGCATGTCTCCTTCCTCTCTCCTGCCCTGCACCCACATCAGACATCACTAGTCAACCACTGCTCGCTTTCCTTCCCAGGTTCCTTCTAAGTACAGTGTTCCAGACAGCCATTAGCAATGAATACAGAGTTGGCACACAAGATAAAAGGACATCCCAGAACCAGATTAGATTTGGTCATTGTGTGGGTGGGGGTAGGGAAGGGATAGACCCAGGTGGCACCCAGTTCAGTGTCACGGTGCTCCTTGGTCTTCTTTTCCTTGTCTTTGGAGGAACTAAGCTAGACTGTACCAGGGCCCACCCCAGGTGTGGGGTAGGAACGTTTTATGAGGCACACAGCTGTGCCCATGTTCAGTCCCAAGGGAGAGGCAGGTTTCTGGGCCTCATCACTGCCTAGGCTTAAAGTAAGAGTGACAAGAAAGAGGCCGGTTTCAGGTCCTCCTGGAAAGAGTTAGGCCTGCCCCTTTCCACCCTTTGTAATAAAATCCATAGTAGTAATAAGAGTTCTCGACACTGACGGACCACTTGTTAAACACCAAGCCACTCTGCGAAATGCTTTGTATACATTTACACACTTAATCCTTATACCAGCCCATTTTTCAGGTGAGGAAAATGACCCAGAGTAATTTGCCTGGGTTTGCCCAGCTGGTAAGTGTCGGAGCTATGGTTTGAATTCATATCTGTCGAACCCCGAATAAATAACTCTTATTACTACTATAGATATTATTACAAAGGATGGGGAGGGGCCATCCTAACTCTTTCCAGGAGGACCTGAAACTGAGCTCTTTCTTTTTTTTATGGTATTCAGAACATCACTTTATAAACTGTTGTCAGATTACCATTTAAACATTAATACCCAAATACAGAATTTAGACAATTACTTTAAATTTTAACTGTATCATCCCCAAGCTCTCAGCTATGAATTTGGTCTGGCGAGAGGGCTCCATAATTGGCCACTGAAGTCCCCCGTCCCACCCCTTTATTCTCCCCCAAAAACTAGCTGCCTGACTGCTCTGCTAGACTTGGGCTAGAACTTGGCTTCACTGTGGCAGTGGGACCACCTGGGCCCTACAGTGTGGCAAAACCGACCCGCCCACAAACTCCATCCTAGATGTTGAGATGCTAAGACACAGAAGCTGGAAGACCCCACTTGGTTTTGCCACAGATCAAGTTACATCTGACTCGAGAGCCTGCCCTCTACCCTATTTCCTGCACTAGTCTTTTTCTTTGTAATGCAACAAGTGCTACACAGCTCAGATCCAATGGGACACAGGGAAAGGGGCTGTAGTGCAGCCCAGCCTTGCTGAGGGAGACCCCTGCCTTTCCAAAGCACTTTGCTCACAAAGGCTGAAACTGGCCTCTTTCTCGTCACTCTCACTTTAAGCCTAGACAGTGATGAGGCCCAGAAACCTGCCTCTCCCTTGGGACTGAACATGGGCACAGCTGTGTGCCTCATAAAAGGTTCCTACCCCACACCTGGGGCTGGCCCTGGTACAGTCTAGCTTAGTTCCTCCTGCTTTCCTCCACCACAGGCTCAGCGTGGGGCCTATGGGCTCTGCGTCTTTCTCTCAGCTTACCATGATCATTTCTCATTCGTGAGCACGATACGTCTTTGCCTGTGGAAAGTGCTTTCCCATCGGCAGAGCCTTCCACGTTTACACATGGGCAGCACAGCAAAGGGCATCTATTTTTGCAAGGTAGAAAACTGAAGCTCAGAGGCTGGGCACAAGGGCTCACGCATGTAATCCCAGCACTTTGGGAGGCCAAGGCGGGCAGATCACTTAAGGTCAGGAGTTCAAGAACAGCCTGGCCAATATGGTGAAACCCTATCTGTACTAAGAATACAAAAACTAGCTGGGCGTGGTGGTGTATGTCTGTAATTCCAGCTATGTGGGAGGCTGAGGCTTGAGAATCACTTGAATCCGGGAGGCGGAGGTTGCAGTGAGCAGAGATCGCGCCACTGCACTCCAACCTGGGTGACAGAGCGAGACTGCATTTCAAGAAAACAAAAAGAAGATTGAGGCTCAGGGAGGGAGGGTGGTGGGCCCAGGATCACACAGCGAATAAACCGTAAACCCTGCACCAAGGAATTAGGTACCCCACCTGTTCCCTAGGCCTTCCTGAACAAATTGCCTAGGGGAACCTGAGGTCAGTGCTGGGAACGCAGGAGTGTCGGCTCAGCAGAGGCAGGGGTTGTGCCTGCCCCCCACATCCCACCCAGATACACCCTATCCTGTTTTAATCAGCCATTGACCTTGGACAAGTCACTTTAACACTCCCAACCTCAGTTTCCCGGCACTTATTCTATTTTTCAGGGTTTTTGTTGTTGTTGTTGTTTGTTTTTTGAGACAAGGTCTTGCTCTGTCACCCAGGCTGGAGTTCAGGTATGATCATAGTTGACTGCAGCCTTGACTTCCTGGGCTCGAGTGATCTCCTGCCTCAGCCTCCCGAGTAGCTGGAACTGCAGGCTTGTGCCACCATGCCCAGCTAATTTTTTTTATTTTTTATTTTGTGAGATGAGGTCTTGCTTATGTTGATGAGGCTGGTCTTGAACTCCTGGGCTCAGGCAATCCTCCCACTTCAGCTTCCCAAAATGTTGGGATTAACAGGTGGTGAGCCACTGGGCCTGGCATATTTTTCAGTTTTTAAAGCCATTTCTTTCTTTTTTTTGAGACGGAGTCTCGTTCTTTCGCCCAGGATAGAGTGCAGTGGCTTGATCTTGGCTCACTGCAGCCTCCCAGGTTCAAGTGATTCTCCTGCCTCAGCCTCCGGAGTAGCTGGGAATACAGGCGTGTGCTACCACGCCCGGCTAATTTTTTGTACTTTTAGTAGACGCGGGATTTCACCGTGTTAGCCAGGATGTTCTCGATTTCCTGACCTTGTGACCCGCCCACCTCAGCCTTCCAAAGTGCTGGGAGCCACGGCGCCCGGCTTAAAGCCATTTCTTACTCATGAACTCACTGAACCATCAAAGCAACCCAAAAAAGTATTAACATCATTTTGCAAAGTGGGAGACTGAGGCTCAGGGAGGCAAGCAACTTGCCTGAGGTCAAATTGATGGTAAAACCAGGCCTCAAACTCAGGTCGGGGTCCCAGGCTGAAGGTCTTTCCCCAGCTGTGTCTCCAGTCTCTCTCATCTTTGCCTTTGTGCCTGCCATCCCCTCCCCTGCAGGGACCTCTCCCTGCTTATGTTGCCAGTTGGCATCACGGCTGTTTTTTTGGAGCTTGCTTTGGATATCTTGAACCCTTTGTAATCTGATCTTCCACATAGCATCTGGCTCTGAGTCTCAGTTCCTGGAGGGCAGGAGCCCCATCTGAGTCACTCGTGAATTCCCATGCCTAACAAGATGCCTGCTTTCAGCAAGCGTTTAATGACTTTTTTTTTGAGACGGAGTCTGCGCTGTCGCCCAGGCTGTAGTACAACGGCGTGATCTCGGCTCACTGCAACCTGCTCCTCCCGGGTTCAAGCGATTCTCCTGCCTCGGCCTCCTGAGTAGCTGGGATTACAGGCGCCCGACACCATGCCCGGCTAATTTTTGTGTTTTTAGGAGAGATGGGGTTTCATCATGTTGGCCAGGCTGGTCTCAAACTCCTGACCTCTGGTGATCCACCTGCCTTGGCCTCCCAAAGTGCTGGGATTACAGGTGTGAGCCACCACGCCCAGCCCATTTAATGACTTTTGAGTTCATGAAAGGCTGCCCCACCCGGTAGGGTTTCCACAGCTGGCCTGGCTTGGTTACCATGGGGAAGCCTGGGAGGGACGCCCCACTGGGTGTGACCCCTGAGCCACTCAAGGCGAAGCCCGGCCACCCTCCCCAGACCTTCACTGGTGTCCTTCCACCAATGACACTAGCTCATAAATGGTTAGTGATTGGCAGCAGGACAAGCCAGTGTCTCTGGGTCCAGTTTTCCTGTTGGCAGTTCAGGCCTTTAGTCTTTCTCAGGTATGAGGTGCCCAGTGTCATACCTCTGGCCAATGTCTTTGTCCATTTTGTTCACAGATGTACCCCCAATCCCAAATAGCCTTAATTTCTTTAATAATAATAATAGTCATAGCTGTAAATTTGCTGAATCTGCATGTACCATGCTTCCTGGTGCATAGTAGGCACTTAATACATATTTGTTGAATGAATGAATACTCGCAGCCAGTTAACATTTCTTAGAGACTGAGAGTCCCTAAGTGAAAGGTCACTTGCATGACCTCTGTGCCGCAGTTTCATATGTCGACTCCATGAGAGGTACTCAGAGGAGTAACCAATACATATGTCGATATGTTTTTTTTTTTTTGAGACGGAGTCTTGCTCTGTTGCCCAGGCTGGAGTGCAGTGGCGCGATCTCGGCTCACTACAAGCTCCGCCTCCCGGATTCACGCCATTCTCCTGCCTCAACCTCCCCAGTAGCTGGGACTACAGGCGCACACCACCACGCCTGGCTAATTTTTGTTGTATTTTTTAGTAGAGACCAGGGTTTCACCATGTTAGCCAGGATGGTCTCTATCTCCTGACCTCATGATCCGCCCACCTCGGCCTCCCAAAGTGCTGGGATTACAGGCGTGAGCCACTGTGCCTGGCCAGGTTTGTTTAAAATATATCATGAACCAGGCTGTGTTCTAAGCAGCTCACATGTATTTATTCATTTATCCTTGCACCTGAGGCTCAGAGAGATTAAGTTCATGTCTCCTAGGTCACCTGGTTGGTGTCACGTGCAAATATTTTAATATCTCCCAGGACATGCGTGTTCCAAATAACATAATATGGGAACCACCTCCCCTACCAGCCTCCTCCCATAACACAGACCTCACGCCCCAGATCCTAGGCTCAGAACAAACGGGAACAGTAGTAGGTGAGTCAAGCGGTCATGTTGTCCCTGACTATAAAATGCCTCGTCCAGTATCGGGCACACAATAGGTCTTATGATCACCATCTGTGGGATAGGCGCCAATCATGATCTGTGCAGAAGCTGGCAGGAGGGAGCCCCGAATCTGCTGGAGGAAACTCGGGGGCTGGGGGGACTTTAGAGAAGAAATGACAGCAGTCATAAATCATTGTAACGGTAACAGCTCATATTAACTGAGTGGCAGTCACTGTTCAAGCAAGTCAGATACATTAATCATTTAATCCTCATATCAGCCCTAGGAGGTAGATAGATACTATTGTCATTGTCCCCACTCACGGGTGGGGAGCCAGGCTCAGAAATAAGTTCAGTTGGGCTGGGCGCAGTGGCTCCTGCCTGTAATCCCAGCACTTTGGGAGGCCGAGGTGGGTGGATCACCTGAGGTCAGGAGTTTGAGACCAACATGGCCAACATGATGAAACCCCGTCTTTACTAAAAATACAACAAATTAGCCAGATGTGGTGGCAGGTGCCTGTAATCCCAGGTACTCAGGAGGATGAGGCAGGAGAATCGCTTGAACCCGGGAGGCGGAGGTTGCAGCGAGCCGAGATTGCGCCACTGTACTCCAGACTGGGCGACAGAGCGAGACTCCCTCTCAAAAACAAAAAACAAAAAACAAAAACAAAAATGGGGAATAAGCTCATTTGTCCAGTAAATGGCTAGTAAATGATAGCTCTGGGGTGCGAACACCAGCACTCAGGCTGTGGCATCTTGCTGTCCTGCCTCCTTCTGTAAATACTCGTGAAGCTTCCTGCTGGGTAGGTCCTGGTACCTCTGCTCCAGGTTGGCCCCCGGCAGCAGGCCCGTGCCAGGATGCACGCTGGCGTTGTATGATCCGTGGGGCAGAGGGGAGTTTCCCCATCTCCTCAGGGGCCTCCCCTATGTCACACCCTGAGGCTGGGCCCACACCGGTATTCAGGAAAGGAAACTGATCTGTCACCTCACCCCTGCCTGGGGCAGCCCAGCATGTGTCAGCTCCCTAATCCCCGGGTACTGCCCAGGACCAGCAGTAACAGGGACAACCACCCTCCAACATGGGGAGGCCTGCAACAGCTCCGGGGCAGAAGGAGGCTCAGGGAGGTAGCAACTTACCACCCAGCAGCTCGTGGAGCTGGTGGGTGGTTGAGCTGGGATTTGGACCCAGGGCTTGGCTCTGGAGAGGGGGGATGTGTCTGCCATAGGGTTGTCTGGTCCAGAGATCCAGGCCTAGCTCCTTTATGAAACCTTAATTTGTTCCCTAATAATAGCAAGAGTTGTCGTTTCCTGAATCTAACCTCCCCAAAGGGTAGATACTCAAATCTCCGCTTTTTTTTCTTTGACACGGAGTCTTGTTCTGTCGCCCAGGCTGGAGTGCAGTGGCGTGATCTCAGCTCACTGCCACCTCCACCTCCCAGGTTCAAGCGATTCTCCTGCCTCAGCCTTCTGAGTAGCTGGGATTACAGGCACGTGCCACCACACCTGGCTAATTTTTGTATTTTTAGTGGAGACGGGGTTTCACCATGTTGCTCAGGCTGGTCTCAAACTCCTGACATCGTGATCTGCCGGCCTCGGCCTCCCAAAGTGCGGGAATTACAGGCGTGAGCCACTATGCCCGGCCCAAATCTCTGCTTTTACAGGTAAAGAATGGAAGCATAGGCTGGGAGTGGTGGCACATGCCTGCGTCCTAGCTACTTGGGAGACTGAGGCAGGAGGATTGCTTGAGCCAAGGAGTTCAAGGCTGCAGTGAGATATGATTGCACCTGTGAATAGCCACCACACTCCAGCCTGGGCAACATAGCAAGATCCCATCTCTAAAAATAAAAAAAATAAAAAAATAAATGAATAGAAGCACAAAGGAAGGGAAGGGATCACCCAAGGTCCTATAGCTCATACATGGGTTAATCCAGAATTGGAACCCGGGCAGCCTGGCTCCAGAGTCCGATCTCACTTAATGAGTACTAGATAATTCTCTGCACGTCAGATGGGTACACTCTTCTGGAACCTGCTAGTTCTTCTGGAGCCAGATCTGGGGAGGGGGAGCAAAGCAGGAGTTGAGCAAATAGCAGGAACAGACTGTGTGACAGTCGCTGGGAGGCTCCAAGGCTCCGGCTCCCTGAGCTTAGGAGTGCGGAGTTTGTCTATCCCCTGCGCGATTCCTGGGGGAAGGGAAGGACAGGCGAAGGGGCATGGCAGGGCAGTCCTGGTGTCTCCAGGACCAGGGTCAGGGGGAGGCCAGAGCAATTAGCCTGGCTGAGGCCTCTGCTAACTCAGAAACCTCAGTGGGGGATTGGCCCAGGCCTCACTCCAGGGCTGTGGCCTCGAGCCTGACCCTCCTGAGTTTCTATCTGAGGCTTCCAGAGTCTTCCTGGGGCAGTGAATCTCAGAGTGCTGGTTTGTGTGAGAACTTTGTTCTGAAATTTCCTCCTGCAACACCCAAATCCCTGGGCTGGCCTGCCTGCCCCACTTCCCCCTCTTGGAGGAAACGGATGCTTTCCTCTTGGGTGGCCACATGATTTGAATAATCAAGTGTTTCCCAGCTGGCCTCTGGCCAAGCGGAGCTCAGCTGGGCAAGGCCCCCAGTTGGGGCACTGAGGCAAGCCTGCCAGCCTCCTCATCCTGCCACACACTCCAGCCACCGAGGGTAGAATACAGGAAAAACGCATGGCCCATAGACTTGGCTGGGCCAGGCCCCAGACTGTTCCTGTGATGGAGGCAGCGCTTGTCTTGGGCTTTGTCCCATCTACCTGGAGAAAGCTGAGTGGGGGAAGAAAAAGGCTGCCCCTGCGCAGGAAATTCCTGCTGGAGTGGCCTCTCCTGGCATGCTCACCTGGGTGCTGGAGTCTTGGCACTTGTCAGGGTGGAGAGAGGAGGAAGCCAGTCAGAAAGAGGAAAGACGGGTGCGGGAGGACATTCATTGATTCAACAAACATCTCATTAGCCCAACTGCCTGTGAGGCCCAGGGTTAGGTGCTGGAATCGCAGATGGATCTGCCCTGGTTTTTACCTTCAAAGAGTGTGTGTAGGCTGGGCTCCGTGGCTCACGCCTGTAGTCCCAGCACTTTGGGTGGCCAAGGCCAGTGGATCACCTGAGGTCAGGAGTTCGAGACCAGCCTGACCAACATGGTGAAACCTCGTCTCTACTAAAAATACAAAAATTAGCCGGGCATGGTGGCGTGTGCCTGTAATCCCAGCTACTTGGGAGGCTGAGGCAGGAGAATTGCTTGAACCTGGGAGGCGGAGGTGGCAGTGAGCCGAGATGGCACCATTGCACTCCAGCCTGGGCAACAAGAGCAAAACTCCGTCTCAAACAAACAAAAAGAGTGTGTACAGAAATGGTCTTGTAAGCAGACCCCCCACAGAACCCTAGGTGGTAGAGGATGAGGGAAAGCATCAGAGGCCACCTAGCTAAGCCTTGGGCAGAATGGCCACAAAGGATTTCTGGAGACAGCAGATTTCATTTATTTATTTTTTTTTGAGATGGAGTCTCTGTCTCCCAGGCTGGAGTGCCACAGCGCCATCTTGGCTCACTGCAACCTCTGCCTCCCAGGTTCAAGCTGTTCTCCTGCGTCAGCCTCTGGAGTCGCTGGAACTACAGGCATCCACCACCATACCTGGCTAATTTTTGTATTTTTAGTAGAGATGGGGTTTCACCATGTTGGCCAGGCTGGTCTCGAACTCCTGACCTCAGGTGATCTGCCTGCCTCGGCCTCCCAAAGTGCTGGGATTACAGGTGTGAGCTACCGTGCCCGGCCTACTTTATTAATTTTTAACCTTTTTTGCTGCATTATATAATTTTTGATAGGTGGTATTTTTAATCATTCAGTTCTAAGTAATTTTAAATTTCTACTATGACTTTTCTTTGATCCTTGAAATTTTTAGGGATTTTTTTCATTTCTAAGTGTATGGGTAATGATACTTTTTTTTTTTTTGAGACGGAGTCTCGCTGTGTCACCCAGGCTGGAGTGCAGTGGCGCAATCTCGGCTCACTGCAAGCTCCGCCTCCCGGGTTCACGCCATTCTCCTGCCTCAGCCTCTCTGAGTAGCTGGGACTACAGGCGCCCGCCACCACGCCCGGCTAATTTTTTTTTTATTTTTAGTAGAGATGGGGTTTCACCGTGGTCTCGATCTCCTGACCTCGTGATCTGCCCGCCTCGGCCTCCCAAAGTGCTGGGATTACAAGCGTGAGCCACCGCGCCTGGCCGATTTATACTTTTAGACGCTTAGCTTCTCACTTAATTGATGGTCACAGGATGTGGTCTATGTGAAAACTTATTATTTGAACTGTGAGACTTACTTTTTGGCCTGGTAGGTGATGAATTATTTAAATGTTTGCATGTTCCTGAAAAGAAAGTGTGTTTATGTATTTTGTTTCTACAATCCTACATTTTTATTTTAATTTGTTCTGCTTTTTCTGTTTTATCACTTTAAAAAATTATCTGTGGCTTTTCCTTACAAAGACAAGATTAGCATTTTCTCATGTCCCTTGCTCCCCTGCCTCTCTTCAGCTTCCACACCCTTCACTGACATGCTCCCCTCAGCCCCCATAATGTCACATGAAAATTGTCTAGATTTTTAAAAAATTGTCTAATTCTGAGTTACAGATCTATGTTCTTCTTGTTCTTTTCTTTTCTTTTCTTTTTTCTTTCTTGAGATGGAGTTTCACTCTTGTTGCCCAGGCTAGAGTGCAGTGTTGCGATCTCAGCTCACCACAACCTCCGCCTCCCGGGTTCAAGCGATTCTCCGGCCTCAGCCTCCCGAGTAGCTGGGATTACAGGCACGCACTACCACGCCCAGCTAATTTTGTATTTTTAGTAGAAACGGGGTTTCTCCATGTTGGTCAGGCTGGTCTCGAACTCCCGACCTCAGGTGATCTGCCTGCCTTGAATGGCCACCCAAAGTGCTGGGATTATAGACAGGTGTGAGCCACCACGCCCAGCCCTTCCTGTTCTTTTCTTTGAACTTGAATTTGTTTTGAAAAACTAAACTTTACTAAATTATTTGCTCAGTCTTCAGATATCTTGAATACAATCTGTGGAATTTGCTTCTAATTAAATCATTCCTTTAAAATTATTTGATTATTTTTTTGGAGGGGGCGAGGGGCTGTCTTTTTGTACAAACCTGAGCCCTTGATGCTGTAACTTTTATTAGCCTTTAACTTTTTTTTTTTTTTCGTTTTGAGATGGAGTTTTGGCTCTGTTGCTCAGGCTGAAGCGTGGTGGTGTGATCTCGGCTCACCACAACTTCTGCCTCCTGGGTTTAGGCGATTCTCCTGCCTCAGCTTCCTGAAGAGCTGGGATTAGTGGCACCTGCCAGCACACCTGGCTAATTTTTGTATTTTCAGTAGGGACAAGGTTTTACCCTGTTGGCTAGGCTGGTCTCAAACTCCTGACCTGAAGTGATCTGCCCAGCTCGGCCTCCCAAAGTGCTAGGATTATAGGCATGAGCCACCACGCCGGCCAGCCTTTAACATTCGAATGGCTGTTTAGCTGGATAGAAAATTCCCAGATCAGTCTTTTTTTCCTTCTGTAGTTTGGTCAATTCAATATTTATTCCATTTGTAAGTGTTCTGTTTTTCGCTAAACCTTTAGGATGTTTTCATTGTGTGTACGTGGTTTTTTTTTTTTTTTTTTGAGACAGTTTCGCTCTGTCGCCCAGGCTGGAGTGTAGTGGCACGATCACTGCTCATACAGCCTCAGCCTCCCCAAATAAAGTGATCCTGCCACCTCAGCCCCCTAAGTAGCTGGGACTGCAGGCGCACGCCACCACACCCAGGTAATTTTTGTATTTTTTGTAGAGATGGGGTTTCCTTATGTTGCCCAGGCTGGTCCCGAACTCCTGGGCTTAAGTGATCCTCCTGCCATGGCCTCCCAAGGTGCTGAGATTTACAGGAGTGAGCTATTCAGGCATGAGATTACGTGCCTGACCTATTCAGTTTCTTTTTTTTTTTTGAGACGGAATCTCGCTCTGTCACCCAGGCTGGAGTTGGCGCGATCTCGGCTCACCGCAACCTCTGCCTCCCGGATTCAAGCAATTCCCCTGCCTCAGCCTCCCAAGTAGCTGGGATTACAGGCATGTGCCACCATGCCCAGCTAATTTTTTTTTGTATTTTTAGTAGAGACGAGATTTCACCATATTGGCCAGGCTGGTCTTGGACTCCTGACCTTGTGATCCACCCACCTCGACCTCCCAAAGTGGTGGGATTACAGGCGTGAGCCTCTGCGCCCGGCCGACCTATTCAGTTTCTTAATGGTATCTTTTGATAACAAGAGGTTTTCAATTTTGATGAAGTCCAATTTACCTTTTTTTTCTTTTATGGAATTAGTATTATTTGCCTAACCCAAAGTCATGAAAATATTATGGAGTCAGGGCCAGGCGTCGTGGCTCACATCTGTAATACCAGCACTTTGGGAGGCCAAGGTGGGCGGATCACCTGAGGTCAGGAGTTTGAGACCAGCCTGGTCAACATGGCGAAACCCCGTCTCTACTAAAAGTACAAAAATTAGCTGCGTGTGGTGGTGGGCGCCTGTAATCCCAGCTACTCGGGAGGCTGAGGCAGAGAATTGCTTGAATCCAGGAGGTGAAGGTTGCAGTGAGCCCAGATTGCGCCACTGCACTCCAGCCTGGGTGACAAGAGTGAGACTCCATCTCACAAAAAAAAAAAAAAAAGAAAAGAAAATATTATGGAGTCAGTATTCTTTGCCTACCCCAAAGTCATGAAGATATCCTTTTATATTTTCTTCTAGAAGCTTTGTGATTCTGACTTACAATTAGGTTTATGGTTAATCTCAAATTAATGCAGTGAGATTGGGGTTAATGTTCTTTTAACTTTTCTTTCAATGTTCTGTTTCTTTTTTTTTTTTTTCTGAGACAGGGTCTTACTTTGTCACCCAGGCTGGAGTGCAGTGGCATGAACATGGCTCACTTCAGTCTCAAATCCCTGGCCTTAAGCAATGCTCCCACCCCAGCCTCCCAAATAGCAGGGACCACAGGTGCACACCACACTTGGCTAATTAAAAAAGAATTTTTTTTGTAGAGATGAGGTCTTGCCATGTTGCCTGGACCTTCCAAAGTGTTGGAATTCCAGTCGTGAGCCACCAAGCCTGGCCAATTTTCTGTTTCTTAATCCTTCCCTGCTTCCTCCTGGAAGCGTCCTCAAACTAATAACTTAGCTCTCTCCACCATCGTTCAGCAGCTAGATCCACTCTGTAATTTATTCCACTTATGTGTTTGTTATTTCAACTGGTTTTTCACATAGAGTGTTTCCACTGGGGTCTTTTAACCGTTCCTCTTTCTGTTTTGCTAACATCTTTGCTCATTTCTTTTGCATGTTTCTCACAGTTTATGGAGACTTTTCGTTTGTTTCGTTTTTTTGAGACAGGGTCTCCTCTGTTGCCCAGGCTGGAGTGCAGTGGCGTGATCTCTGCTCACTGCAGCCTCGACCTCCCGAGCTCAAGTGATCCTCCCCCTTCAGCCTCCTGAGTAACTGGGACTATAGGTGTGCACCACCATGGCCAGCTAATTTTTTTTTTTGTATTTTTTGTAGAGATGGAGTTTCATTGTGTTGCCCAGGCTGGTCTCAAACTCTTGGGCTCAGGTAATCCACCCGCCTTGGCCTCCTAGAATGCTGGGATTACAGGTGTGAGCCACCGCACCTGGTCCTGTTAATGGTTTTTCTTTAGAATTCATTGTGTTGTGGCTGGTGGTGGCGTGGGGTGGGATTCGGGGAGCCATACACTTCTTGCCCTTAAAACTAGCAGCAAGGGAAAACGTATGGCTCCTGGATCCTCCCTCTCAAATCAATCCCAAATACTGAAAAGCAAAACATCACTAAACCTAGGCAATTACGATTTTTGCTTATTTTAAATTCTCAGTAAATCTGATCTAATACGGCTGATTCCAGCGGTATCTCTAATCAGTTTGGGTTTCTTTTGAAGTCATTGTGCTCCTTGGATACTCTGTCCTTTAACTTGGGAGCTTACTCCGTGGGGGCTTTCAGCTATTCTGTTTGGTGCTATATCTTTGGTAAGAGTCTAAGGCTGACCCTAGTCACCCAGTTCCAATGAGCCCAAGGAGATGACATTGCCAGGACGGGAACCCCTGGACATCAGAACCACTTGGTTTCTCACTAGGTTTGACATCACCATTCTCCCTCCCTTAGTGACTCACTCCACAGGATTGGGCCTGTCTTTCAAACCCCAGGGAGAAAAAGTGAGGGGAAGGGGCTGTATGCCTAGGTCAGAATTCTTCAGACTGGGGTCTGGAAAGGAAGGGGTGGTGGAGTGACTGTAGATAGAGGCCCCCTGTAGTGACTGTCGGTCCCCTGCCAATTCCTGCAGTTCCACATTGTTTGCTGGCAAGCTTTGAATTTTTTTTTTTGAAACATGGTCTCACTCTGTCACCCAGGCTGGAGAGCAGTGGCACGAACATGGCTCACTGGAGCCTTGACATCCTGGGTTCAAAGAAACCTCCTGCCTCAGTCTCCTAAGTAGCTGGGACCACTGGCATGTACCACTACATCCAGATAATTTTTTGATTTTTTTTTTTTTTTTTTTTTGAGTCAGAGTCTTGCTCTGTCACCCAGGCTGGAGTTCTGTGGTGCAATCTTGGCTCACTGCAACCTCTGTCTCTCAGGTTCAAGCAATTCTCGTGCCTCAGCCTCCCGAGTAGCTGGGATTACAGGCACCCACCACCACACTCGGCTAATTTTTGTATTTTTAGTAGAGATGGGGTTTTACCATGTTGGCCAGGCTGGTCTCGAACTCCTGGCCTCAGGTGATCCACCCACCTTGGCCTCCCAAAGTGCTGGGATTACAGGTGTGAGCCACGGCGCCCGGCCAATTTTTTGATTTTTTTGTAAGAGACAGGGTCTCACTTTGTTGCCCAGGCTGTCTCAAGGTCTTGGGCTCAAGCAATCCTCCTGCCTTGGCTCCCAAAGTGCTGGAATTATGGCCCAGCCCATGCTTTGACTTTATCTCAGTAGACACTTGTGCCATCCGCCTGGGCTGCTTTATGCAAGATACTTTTTGTGGGTTTCATGCAAATGTGGGCTCAGTGATAAGCCATAAGTTAATTGAAGGGCAGAACAAAGGTGGGTTGGACAATTTGGGGCTCATATGTCCTGGGATAGAGAGCCAAAGGGGCTCTGGGAAAGGGAGGAGGATTCTGGGAGGACACGGAGTCAGCAGAGAGGAGGATGGAGTTTCAACAAGCCCAGAGCTGAAGCTGGAGACTGAGGTCTAGGGTGGCAGATGTGGGCTTTGCCAGGAGGCAGGTCCAGAGGGTGGCTGTGGGGCTGAACTCCAACCCCACAGCCAGCTCTGACCTTAGTTGTTCCAGGACAGTGCGTGTGTGTATGGGGGCCTGGGCTTGGAACAGAGAGGCAAGAGGATAACTCAAACCTGTTTTCTTTTCTGTAATATTCTCTCCACCCTAAAGACCATGCCCTGCCTTTTCTCCTGGCTGCAGCAACCCCTCCCCACCACCCTACACACACAGTTTAAACTCTCTTCCATCTCGACCAGGAGATTCTGTTTTCCCATTGGTGCCTAGGCTTCGTGGCATTTTGCTCTGTCGTTACTTGGGGTTGATGTTGAGAAGGAGGACCCAGGAGCCATATGTCTTCTCTCTCTGTTGGGGCAAGGAGTGTGTGGATTCCCCGATCCCCTGTCCCACCACCAGCCAGAGCACAATGAATTCAAAAGTAAAACCATAAACTGATTAGAGACAACCCAGAGTCAGTGGTATTAGAATAAAAAGACCAAGATTTTTTTTTTTAATTTTTTATTTTTTGAAATGGAGTCTTGCTTTGTCACCCAGGCTGGAGTGCAATGGTGTGATCTCAGCTCGCTGTAACCTCTGCCTCCCAGATTCAAGCGATTCTCCCACCTGGGCCTCCCGAGTAGCTGGGATTACAGGCACCTGCCATCATGCCCTGCTAATTTTTGTATTTTTGTAGAGATGGGGTTTCACCATGTAGGCCAGGCTGATCTCGAACTCCTGACCTTATGTGATCCACCCGCCTCAGCCTCCTAAAGTGCTGGGATTACAGGCGTGAGCTACTGCGCCCAGCCCAAGACCAATATTTCAAATAAACATTAGAAACATGAGAAATAAGGAAACAGGAGAAATAAGGAAAAACATTAGCAACATAAAGTAGAATGAGAGAGTGTTAAAAATAAAAGAGCTCAAAGCAAATATTCAATGTGAGAAACCAGCCTCATTCTCTGCCCCACCCAAACCTCTACGTGCACCTTACAGCTCCCTGTTCTCTAGGAAAGACGTTCACAGCCTCTGGACCTCGGCATGGGCTGTTCCAGCAGCTTAGACTTCCTTCCCTCCACTTCTGCTGAAACACTTCAGCACATCCTCAAGACTCCTTCCCTCACCATGCGTCATGGTCAAGGTGACACTCAGTGGTGGCATGGGGTTCTGGAGTCAGGACACCAGGGTGCCTGCCCTGATTCTTCAACTAATTGGCTGTGTGACATTGGGCAGGTCATGCTACCTCTCTGGACCTCAGGCTTCTCTTGGAGAAAAAGATGAAGGTGTTGGGTTAGAGTCTTCCTAGAGTCCCTTTCAGTTTGTTGTGATACCGTGGTGAGGAGCACAAGCTTTGGAGTGGGGCTGCCCACCAGCCCCTCCTGGGTCAGCACTTAACGATATGTATCATGGAGCAGTTCTTTCAACACGGAAAGCCACCGTTTACTTACGCTAACATAAGGGTTAAGAGCATGTAGTTTGGAGTTGGACAATTTGGGCTCAGAATCCCAGCTCTGCTGCAGGTCTGCTGTGTGATCTCAGGCAAGTTACTTAAACTCTCTGTGCTTTTTTCCTCTTCATAAAATGTGAATGATACTAAGAGTACCTACCTCAAAGTGTAGGAGCACAGTGAATGCAGCTGTCATTCTGCTGGTGACAGTTGTTTCACCACTATACAGACATCTCCTTTCAGTTTGGTAGATACTTGATGATTATCTGCCGGGTTCTGCTTTCCAAATACACTCTCTGTTGAATTTTAACTTTTAACGGATGCTCTCCACTGCATTTTATCTGTAAAACAACCCTGCAAGGTGAGGATGACCAACGTTGTTTTATGGATAAGGAAGCTGAAGCCCCAAAGTTGCTTTCAAAGCTACACAGCCAGGACTTAAACCCAGGTCCACCTCCCACAAGACCAAGGTCTTTCCACCACGCCACACTATTCAGAAGATTAGACCGGGGCTGGGCATGGTGGCTCACGCCTGTAATCCCAGCACTTTGGGAGGCTGAGGTGGGTGGATCACCTGAAGTCAGGAGTTCGAGATCAGCCTGGCCAACATGGTGAAGCCCCCATCTCTATTAATAATACAAAAATTAGCCAGGTGTGGTGGTGGGCGCCTGTAATCCCAGCTACTCGGGAGGCTGAGGCAGGAGAATCGCCTGAACCTCGGAGGTGGAGTTTGCAGTGAGCCGAGATCGCGCCATTTCACTCTGGCCTAGGTGACAAGAGTGAAACACTTGTCACAAAAAAAAAAAAAAAAAAAAAAGATTAGACTGGGCCATTTCACTCTGGCCTAGGTGACAAGAGTGAAACACTTGTCGCAAAAAAAAAAAAAAAAAGATTAGACTGGGACTTGGGAGATTACCACACAGGCAGATGGGAAAGCACAGTGAGAAGTGTCCCAGGCTGGAGTGCAGTGGCGCAATCTCAGATCACTGCAGCCTAGGCCTCCTGGGCTGAAGCGATCCTCCAGTCTCAGCCTCCTGAGTGGCTGGGCCTACAGGTGCATGCCACCATGCCTGGCTAATTTTTGTAGAGACAGGATTTCGCCATGTTCCCCAGGCTGGTCTTGAAATCCTGGGCTCAAGCAGTCCTCCTGCCTCGGCCTCCCAAAGTGCTGGGATTACACGTATCAGCCACCACACCTGGACCTTACATGTATATTCTGACTGTCCGCCCTTGGCCATATGCAAGATGCCTTTTGTAGTTTCATGCAAATGTGGGCTTAGTGATAAGCCAGAAGTTAATTGAGGAGGCAGAACAAAGGTGGGTTGGACAATTTGGGGCTCATATGACCTGAGATTGAGAGCCAAAAGGGCTCTGGGAAAGGGAGGAGGATTCTAGGAGGACACAGAGTCAACAAAGAGGAGGATTGAGTTTCAACAAGCCCAGAGCTGAAGCTGGAGACTGAAGCCTAGGGTAGCGGATGTTGGCTTTGCCAAGAGGCAGGTCCAGAGGGCAGCTCTGGGGCTGAACTCTAGTCCCCCACTGCTGTCCCTCACCCTGGTGTACTCTTGAGGGTCTGGGTTTGTGGTTTCACTTTTTTTTTTTTTTT
>NW_026652284.1:19972879-20047434 GCF_009828535.3 Hylobates moloch
CGAGTAGCTGGGATTACAGGCACCCACCACCACACTCGGCTAATTTTTGTATTTTTAGTAGAGATGGGGTTTTACCATGTTGGCCAGGCTGGTCTCGAACTCCTGGCCTCAGGTGATCCACCCACCTTGGCCTCCCAAAGTGCTGGGATTACAGGTGTGAGCCACGGCGCCCGGCCAATTTTTTGATTTTTTTGTAAGAGACAGGGTCTCACTTTGTTGCCCAGGCTGTCTCAAGGTCTTGGGCTCAAGCAATCCTCCTGCCTTGGCTCCCAAAGTGCTGGAATTATGGCCCAGCCCATGCTTTGACTTTATCTCAGTAGACACTTGTGCCATCCGCCTGGGCTGCTTTATGCAAGATACTTTTTGTGGGTTTCATGCAAATGTGGGCTTAGTGATAAGCCATAAGTTAATTGAAGGGCAGAACAAAGGTGGGTTGGACAATTTGGGGCTCATATGTCCTGGGATAGAGAGCCAAAGGGGCTCTGGGAAAGGGAGGAGGATTCTGGGAGGACACGGAGTCAGCAGAGAGGAGGATGGAGTTTCAACAAGCCCAGAGCTGAAGCTGGAGACTGAGGTCTAGGGTAGCAGATGTGGGCTTTGCCAGGAGGCAGGTCCAGAGGGTGGCTGTGGAGCTGAACTCCAACCCCACAGCCAGCTCTGACCTTAGTTGTTCCAGGACAGTGCGTGTGTGTATGGGGGCCTGGGCTTGGAACAGAGAGGCAAGAGGATAACTCAAACCTGTTTTCTTTTCTGTAATATTCTCTCCACCCTAAAGACCATGCCCTGCCTTTTCTCCTGGCTGCAGCAACCCCTCCCCACCACCCTACACACACAGTTTAAACTCTCTTCCATCTCCCAGGAGATTCTGTTTTCCCATTGGTGCCTAGGCTTCGTGGCATTTTGCTCTGTCATTACTTGGGGTTGATGTTGAGAAGGAGGACCCAGGAGCCATATGTCTTCTCTCTCTGTTGGGGCAAGGAGTGTGTGGATTCCCCGATCCCCTGTCCCACCACCAGCCAGAGCACAATGAATTCAAAAGTAAAACCATAAACTGATTAGAGACAACCCAGAGTCAGTGGTATTAGAATAAAAAGACCAAGATTTTTTTTTTTTTAATTTTTTATTTTTTGAAATGGAGTCTTGCTTTGTCACCCAGGCTGGAGTGCAATGGTGTGATCTCAGCTCGCTGCAACCTCTGCCTCCTGGATTCAAGCGATTCTCCCACCTGGGCCTCCCGAGTAGCTGGGATTACAGGCACCTGCCATCATGCCCTGCTAATTTTTGTATTTTTGTAGAGATGGGGTTTCACCATGTAGGCCAGGCTGATCTCGAACTCCTGACCTTATGTGATCCACCCGCCTCAGCCTCCTAAAGTGCTGGGATTACAGGCATGAGCTACTGCGCCCAGCCCAAGACCAATATTTCAAATAAACATTAGAAACATGAGAAATAAGGAAACAGGAGAAATAAGGAAAAACATTAGCAACATAAAGTAGAATGAGAGAATGTTAAAAATAAAAGAGCTGAAAGCAAATATTCAATGTGAGAAACCAGCCTCATTCTCTGCCCCACCCAAACCTCTGCGTGCACCTTACAGCTCCCTGCTCTCCAGGAAAGACGTTCACAGCCTCTGGACCTCGGCATGGGCTGTTCCAGCAGCTTAGACTTCCTTCCCTCCACTTCTGCTGAAACACTTCAGCACATCCTCAAGACGCCTTCCCTCACCATGCGTCATGGTCAAGGTGACACTCAGTGGTGGCATGGGGTTCTGGAGTCAGGACACCAGGGTGCCTGCCCTGATTCTTCAACTAATTGGCTGTGTGACTTTGGGCAGGTCATGCTACCTCTCTGGACCTCAGGCTTCTCTTGGAGAAAAAGATGAAGGTGTTGGGTTAGAGTCTTCCTAGAGTCCCTTTCAGTTTGTTGTGATACCGTGGTGAGGAGCACAAGCTTTGTAGTGGGGCTGCCCACCAGCCCCTCCTGGGTCAGCACTTAACGATATGTATCATGGAGCAGTTCTTTCAACACGGAAAGCCACCGTTTACTTACCCTAACATAAGGGTTAAGAGCATGTAGTTTGGAGCTGGACAATTTGGGCTCAGAATCCCAGCTCTGCTGCAGGTCTGCTGTGTGATCTCAGGCAAGTTACTTAAACTCTCTGTGCTTTTTTCCTCTTCATAAAATGTGAATGATACTAAGAGTACCTACCTCAAAGTGTAGGAGCACAGTGAATGCAGCTGTCATTCTGCTGGTGACAGTTGTTTCACCACTATACAGACATCTCCTTTCAGTTTGGTAGATACTTGATGATTATCTGCCGGGTTCTGCTTTCCAAATACACTCTCTGTTGAATTTTAACTTTTAACGGATGCTCTCCACTGCATTTTATCTGTAAAACAACCCTGCAAGGTGAGGATGACCAACCTTGTTTTATGGATAAGGAAGCTGAAGCCCCAAAGTTGCTTTCAAAGCTACACAGCCAGGACTTAAACCCAGGTCCACCTCCCACAAGACCAAGGTCTTTCCACCACGCCACACTATTCAGAAGATTAGACTGGGGCTGGGCGTGGTGGCTCACGCCTGTAATCCCAGCACTTTGGGAGGCTGAGGTGGGTGGATCACCTGAGGTCAGGAGTTCGAGATCAGCCTGGCCAACATGGTGAAGCCCCCATCTCTACTGATAATACAAAAATTAGCCAGGTGTGGTGGTGGGCGCCTGTAATCCCAGCTACTCGGGAGGCTGAGGTAGGAGAATCGCCTGAACCTCGGAGGTGGAGTTTGCAGTGAGCCGAGATCGCGCCATTTCACTCTGGCCTAGGTGACAAGAGTGAAACACTTGTCGCAAAAAAAAAAAAAAAAAAAAAAGATTAGACTGGGTCATTTCACTCTGGCCTAGGTGACAAGAGTGAAACACTTGTTGCAAAAAAAAAAAAAAAAAGATTAGACTGGGACTTGGGAGATTACCACACACAGGCAGATGGGAAAGCACAGTGAGAAGTGTCCCAGGCTGGAGTGCAGTGGCGCAATCTCAGATCACTGCAGCCTAGGCCTCCTGGGCTGAAGCGATCCTCCAGTCTCAGCCTCCTGAGTGGCTGGGCCTACAGGTGCATGCCACCATGCCTGGCTAATTTTTGTAGAGACAGGATTTCGCCATGTTCCCCAGGCTGGTCTTGAAATCCTGGGCTCAAGCAGTCCTCCTGCCTCGGCCTCCCAAAGTGCTGGGATTACACGTATCAGCCACCACACCTGGACCTTACATGTATATTCTGACTGTCCGCCCTTGGCCATATGCAAGATGCCTTTTGTAGTTTCATGCAAATGTGGGCTTAGTGATAAGCCAGAAGTTAATTGAGGAGGCAGAACAAAGGTGGGTTGGACAATTTGGGGCTCATATGACCTGAGATAGAGAGCCAAAGGGGCTCTGGGAAAGGGAGGAGGATTCTGGGAGGACACGGAGTCAACAAAGAGGAGGATTGAGTTTCAACAAGCCCAGAGCTGAAGCTGGAGACTGAAGCCTAGGGTAGCGGATGTTGGCTTTGCCAAGAGGCAGGTCCAGAGGGCAGCTCTGGGGCTGAACTCTAGTCCCCCACTGCTGTCCCTCACCCTGGTGTACTCTTGAGGGTCTGGGTTTGTGGTTTCACTTTTTTTTTTTTTTTTGAGACAGAGTCTCACTCTGTCACCAGGCTAGAGTGCCTGTGGCACGATCTCGGCTCACCGCAACCTCCACCTCCCTGGTTCAAGGGATTCTCCTGCCTTTGCCTCCTGAGTAGCTGGGATTACAGGCATGTGCCCCCATGCCCGGCTAATTTTTGTATTTTTAGTAGAGATGGAGTTTCACTATGTTGGTCAGGATGGTCTCAATCTCCTGACCTCGTGATCCGCCCGCCTCGGCCTCCCAAAGTGCTGGGATTACAGGCGTGAGCCACCGCGCCCGGCCGTGGTTTCAGTTTCTTCATCTGCAAAAGGGCTGCTAGTACCACTTGGTAGAGTTTAAGGGAGAGGGCACGAAGGAGACAGGAGGCCCTGGGCAAGAATCCAGTTGCGCTGGTTGTATTGACATGCATGGACGCGAGAGTTAATCCTGAAACCCTATTCCTCCTTATCTGTGATTTGGGAATCACGTTCTGGCCTGCGTGGGATCATTGAAAGGCCACAGTGAGATGATTTCTTGGTGAGACCTTCTCTGACCTCTCTATTTAAAACTGCAAACCTCCCTGTCCTCCCTGCCTTCTTTTTCCCCACTGTACTTACCGCCACCTGGCGTTCTATTGCTTTTACTTACTTCCTTGTTGTCTGCCTGCCACACTGACAGGGATTTGGGCTGCTATATTCAGCACCTAGAACAGCCCCTGGCATATTGTGGCTGCTCAGTAAACAGTGGTCCAGCGAATGTTGGTTGAATAACATATAGGGAAAGCCTTAGGGCATAGAGGGTGTTTAGTCAAGGTCAGCTGGATCTTAGAGACCTAGGGCAGAGGCCTGAGAGAGGCTGGGACAGCTCACTTGGGGTGACGAGGTCTCCCATGAAAGCATTTGGGGTCTGGATTTCAGGGTGGTGCTGGTGTCCTCTCTGGCCACAGCCTGCAAGCAGCGAGCCCTATAGGAGAGGAAAGTTTGGCTGGGTGTGGGGCCTCACCCGGGAGTCCCGGCACTTTGGGAGGCTGAGGCAGGAGGATTGCTGGAGCTTAGGAGGTCAAGACAGTCTGGGCAACATAGCAAGACCTTGTCTCTACTAAAAATAAAATAACCAGCCGAGCGTGGTGCTGTGCGCCTGTAGTCCCAGCTACTTGGTCTCTTGCTGAGGCGAGAGGATCGTTTGAGCTCGGGAGTTTGAGGCTGCAGTGAGCTATGATCGTGTCACTGCACTTCAGCCTAAGTGACAGAGCAAGACCCTGTCTCAAAAAAAAAGAAAGGAGAGTGAAGCTGGACGGGCCAAATACTGGGGTTTCTGAAGAAGTCAAGACCTTCAGGCAGACAGGAAGCTCATGACACTTAGCTTTCTCGTTTTCTTTAGCTTTTTAAACCACTCTGACTGCTCCTGAGTGGAACAAACTCTCTCAGAGAAACGATAGCCCCAGCCCACTCCACTCCAATGACTAGGAGAAAAAGCAGTAGCACTGGGCCCAGGCAGATCTGGAGACATGGCCTGGCCCTGCCCCTGTTTAGCAGAGGGACCTAGGGCAAGTCACTTCACCTTGCTGAGTCTCTACTTTCTCCTCTGAAATGGGTGTAGTGGTATTCCCCCTCCAGGGCCTTTTGTGTAAAACCTACTAGAAAGGTGAATTATAACCAGTCACTACCAAACTGAAGGGCCTGGAAGGCAGAGCTTGTACCTGCAGGTCCTGTCACAGGGCTGGCACACAATAGATGCGTGGAACCTGGTGGCCAAAGGGTTGTAAAGCTCAATGGACAACAACCTGTCAGAAAGTGAGGATCTGAGTCCTGCAGGGCTATTAGGCAAGTCCAGCCCCCAAACTTTCTGTAATTCTAGAAGTTTACAGATTCCAAGTAGAAAGTGACTTGTAGGAAGTTGGACTCTTACATTACCTCATACTTGAAACTTGTCAGCTTTAGCTTGTTTGCAAGATTTTTCCTCTGTCAGAAACAGCTGGCAGAATATGAATGACCTGATTGGTTGCTCACAATCTAAGGGGCTGAGAAAAACTGGCTGAGCTGCAGTTCTGGGGTCAGACTCTGTGTTCCAAGTAACAGAAAAGCCAAGACACACGATGGGGAAATTAATTGGCTCATGTAGCCAGGATGTTCAGAGGAAGGCTTCAGGCATGGCTGCATCTAGGAGCCCAAGTGACGCTATCAAAGACTCAAGGTCTCTACCTTTCTCTAGTCCATCTCTGAGAGGTTGCTTCCTCTTCAGGCTATACAAAGTGCCCTTCCCCACCACTTCACACCCTCATAACCCAGCAGGCAGAGAGAGTCTTCCAGCTGGAGCCAGTCAGGGTCCACCTGGAGCTGGAGGCGGGATCAGTCCCACCCAAACCAGGCTGAAAGGGGGAGGGTCACTTCCCAAGGAAACTTGGTGGTATTGTTAGGAAGGGGAAACAGACTCTGGGTGGCCAAAAATGACAGTAGATGTCCACTCCACTCACCAAAGGGAGCGCAGTGGAGAGCCGTAGAAACTTCTGCATTGTACCTTTTGATTTGCAAGGTTCTTTCCCGTTTAAGACGCTGATACTGGAGGCAAAATGGAGTTTATTATCCCTGCTCTACAGCCAAGGAAACAGCCCTTGACTATTCAGTGAGGACTCTGACTTGTAACCCTGGGCTGCCCCCACTGATCTCAGCCACCCTGTGCAGAATTATAAACCCAGAGGAGCTGATCTAGGAGGGAGAGGCCAACGTGACTGAAGCCCCTCCCTTTGTGGAGCAGGCACTCCATCTAGATACAAGAGGCCCCCAGGAAGCTGCGATCACGGGAAAGTCCACGGGGAGCTGAGAGAGCAGCATGATATGAGGACCAGCCACAGGGCAGCAGCCAGGCATGGCTTCCTGCAGCTCTCATTGCCAGAACCACCGCCCCGCTCCCCGTCCCCCTACACCCCAGCAGAGTGAGCTCATGCAGCCCCACTGAGGCAGGGCTCCCTGTGCCTGGGATGGCTGAGGCACGAGCTCTGCCATGGGTGACCGAGGTTGTCCTGGCATGTGACTGAGATGGGGGTGGCACGTACACTGGACATGGAGCTGGACGGGCCTGGCCTGAATCCCAGCCCTCCCACGCGGTTGCTTTGTGACCCTGAACCTCCGTCCTTTTTCTGAGCCTTGGTTTTTCCTCCTGAGCCAGAGCGGGTCATTTGCACTTCACTGGAATTTGAAGACTGGGTGAAAAGCCCCCAGCGCGTAGTAGTTGCTCCATAGAGAGTTTCTCCCTCTTCCTCTTTGGGACCTTGGCCAAGTTCCTTGACTTTTCTGTACACTGGGAGCAATGAGGGCGTTGGTGTGAGGACCAGATGGATTTGCGTGTAAAGTGCTTAGAGCAGTGCCCGGCACACTCGTGATCTCTGTTACTTCTGGCTAACACCTATTGTTCAGTGTGTACCAGGCCCTGGGTCTTTCTCTCCTTGTTTATTGTCTCACTGAATTCTTGCTCCTCCAGTGACGTAGGCTCTCACCAGGATGGTCCCCATTTGACGGGTGAGGTGATGTGCCCAAGGTCAATGGGGGCCTGCTGACCTGCGTGCCCTTGGGTGGGACCTCACCTCCATAGGCCCCAGTTTCCTGTCTGGGGCTCTCGGCGTCAGCCCTGCCCTGCTATGTCCCAAGGTCGCCGCGGAGATCAAACGCAAAAGCCACCGGAGCCTTCTGTGGCCGGCTGGAGCGTCCTGTGGGAATGCGAGGGACGCTGTTATCTGGAGCCCAGCTGCCCTGAGCACTGTCTCTGGGAACACCCGCGTCCTTCCTCCTCTGATCTGAGCCCTCTGCGCCCGCCACCCAGGGATTCGGCTTGTGCTGGCCGCTGCCCAGCAAGCTACAAGTTCATTGTCCCTTTTCCCACAGCCCGGCGCCTCCTCAGCCTCCTCTCACAGGGCCTGTGTGGGGCCATCTGCACAATGGACACATCCTCTGCTAGGGGGAGGGGAGTGAGGAGAGCCGGGATTGGCCAATGCCCTGTCTTGAGGATGAGCTGAAGGAGGGGATTATGGGTGGGGGTGTCCAGGGTGCGCCCACCTGGCCAGGGGCAGAGCCAGGTCTTGAATCTGGGATCCTCCCCTCCCTGCCACTGCAAGCCCCAAGTGAGTTCCACTGCAGGGCTGGCCACAAGATACTGTGCAAAGATCAGAAGAGACTTGGACCCTAGATGTGACATTCTCTTGCTGTGTGACCTCCGGCAAGTCACCTCACCTCTCCTGTAAAGTTATGATTATAGGAAGCCCTCCCACTGGGAACCATGGTGCAGATACAAAGAAACAACATTTGGGAACAGAGTGTAGTGAGTGTTAATCAAATAGCAGCTGCACACAATCCCTTCATCTGCAAAAGTATAATGTGTATGTGTAATGTACCTATTGCAGAGAGGGCAAATGGTGGTTTGTTTCCAGTCTTGCCTCCTGTTTGAGGAGTTTATGCTTAGTCCTGGGAGACAGAAACATCCCCAAGTAAGGTTGAATTCTGGCTCGCTCACTTACTGGCTGCGTGACCTTGGGCATGCTCCTTAACCTCTCTGTGCTTCTGTTTTGTCATCTGTAAAATGGGGATAATAATAGTGCTTACCTTGAAGGTTGTTGTGGGGATCAAGTGAGTTAATATAGGTAAAGTGTTTAGAGCAATGCTTGGCACATAGTAAGGTCTATGAAAAGGTTTGTTATTATTAATCTTATGAATACAATGACAAAATATGTAAAATAGGATTTTTCTAAAATAGTCACAGTTTGAAATATTTTCATCAGTTGGTGCAAATCACTAATGTATGGAAGTCCAAGACGTTGGCATCCACGCCGCACCTTGAACACTGCCTTGCCTTTCCAGTAATTGCCCCCCATATCCTCAGCTGGTTAGTGGGGAGACCTATCCCTGCCCCTGATGTGCTGTGTGACACTGGGGAGGTTGTGTACCCTCTCTGTGCCTTCCTTTTCTTTTTCTTTTTTTTTTTTTTTGAGATGGAGTCTTACTCTGTCACCCAGGCTGGAGTGCAGTGGCACGATCTCGGCTCACTGCAAGCTCCACCTCCCGGGTTCACGCCATTCTCCTGCCTCAGCCTCCCGAGTAGCTGGGACTACAGGTGCCCGCCACCCAGCCCGGCTAATTTTTTGTATATTTTTAGTAGAGACAGGGTTTCACCGTGTTAGTCAGGATGGTCTCGATCTCCTGACCTCGTGATCCGCTCACCTCTGCCTCTCAAAGTGCTGAGATTACAGGCTTGAGCCACCGTGCCCGGCCTGTGCCTTCCTTTTCTTGTTGTTTGTGAGAGCAAGGATGGGACGGCCATGTCTCCTAGTACCAGGGAGGCTCCCCCTGCAGAGGGCTGAGGGAAGTGCTGGAGCAGATGCGCAGTGCGTGCTCCACCCTCCCCCACCGCTTTCTGTACTTGGCATCTAGGCTTGGCGCAGAGTGAGGTGGCCTGGAGCAGAACATGTCCTTTCCATGGCATGGCAGAAGGCTGTGTGCCTGCAAAGCAGCCATGCCCTGCCCCCTGCCCCCTGCCTGGGCACTGCAGGCCCCAGGCATGGTGTCTCTGGGCCCCGCTATCTCCCTCCCCTGCGATCTCCCTACTGCGCCTCCCTGCTGCTGTCTCTCCTGCCACCAGTCCTCTGGCTTCAGTCCTCTGCCCACAGAGTTGGTTTGGGGCATCATGACCGTCCTGGAGCCTCAGGGACCCCCAGAGAAGCTTTGGCTTCTCTGAACCCAGACCCTCAGGGTTTCTGATTCCAGCTCTGCTATGTGGCCTTGAGTAAGTGACAAACAGTCAGAGCCTCACCCTCCTCGCCTGTAAAATGGGGCTGGCGATGGGGCATGTAGTGAGATGAGGCATGCAGTGGGCCTGCTCTCCACCAGGCCGTGCTTGGGGAGCAGAGCCCTTTGTGGTGGGTCCAGGCTGCCCCTCTGTCCTGAATGCAAGCCGCCTGCTCGTGCCTTTCTCCCTGACCTCCAAACTCCGCACATTCCTGCCTCCTTGCCTTTAAACACTCAGGTCCTGTTGGGAGTGTCCTCTCTCTCTCTGCTCATCTCAACCCCATCATCCTTCCCGCCTGGTGCTCGACCCACCCCCACGGACACTTCTGGCCCATACTCTGTCCTAGACTTTCTCTCTCTCCCCTTCAAAACGGAAAGGAAGTGTCAGGCTACCTGGCAGGTTATTCCTTTCTTCCCAAATGAGTGTGTGAGGGAGGGAGAGATCTGGTTCTCTCTGGAGATGGGAGCCCTTTGACTGTAAGAACAGGACCTCTGCCGCTTAAGAACATGCCCCTCGAAGGGAAAGTACTCAGCAGGCAGGTGAGCTTCTGGGTTCTAGAGTCTTAGAGCTGGAAGGACTGTCTGCGGCCATCCGGGTGAACAGGTCTCTGGGAAATCCCAAAGCACATGGCGGCTTGACTGAGTGGGCAGGGAAGGGTCCATCCGTTCTGTGCTCCAGCCCCTCATCTGCCCCATTTGCCCATCTCTGCCCCGCAGTCCATCCACCTCATTTGCTCCCCCTCCCCATAACCCTAGCTCCTGACTGACATTCATTCAGCACCTATCACATCCCAGCCTCCGTTTTACACCCTTGTGTGTATGAAGGCATCCTTACAACAATGCAGTGGCTTCTATTAGGTGTGGAGGGGTGAGGTCACCTGCCCTGAGCTGCCCAGCTGGTAAGGGGCAGAGACAGGATCAGAACCCAGGCAGCCTGGCTCCAGCATCCATCTTCACTGCTGCTGAGCTGTCTCTTCAGCCACCCACCCTCTGACCCCATCATCCTTCCACCTAGCGACATTCCCTGGCCACCCGGCCTGTGCTGGCCTCTGCCAGCCACGGGGCTGCAGGATTCCAGCTCCCTAGGAGCTCACCATGGCGAGAGGGTGACAACCCATGATTCTCTAAGGCTCTGATTAATTTCACCAAGGGCTTCATGGCACTAGGTTCTGGGAGCTTGGGGAGGAGACAAAACTGCTGTCTGGGCTGGGGTAGTGTAGGGAGAGGGCAGGGGGAGGGATTCATTGTTTGGACAGCATGGAACATTCTAGTCTGGGAAGCACAGAGTGCAGAGGTGTTGAGGCTGAGAGCGCTCAGAGGACAGCTGGGTTCTCATCAAAGCCCTAAAGATGCAGTGGCTTGGCACCAGGCCTCTGGGGTACTTCCACGTCTGTTTCCTGCCAGGATGGGGTGCCATCAACGGCTAGAAGTCTGAGCCTTACTATATCCCTAGCACTGGCCCACTGCCCTCTAGGGAAGTCCTTCCATGGATCTGACCTGCAGCCCACTCTGAAACCACCAACATTCCTGCCCAAGCACTTCATCTAGCTCTTCATGACAGCCATAAATAACTTCCTCCAGTAATGAATACAGTCCTGGCCAGCAAGGCTTGCCAGAGATGCTGGGTTTGGCGGAGAGAGGAATTCCATGTCCCTTCCCTATGACTCTGCAGCTGAAATGTTATTGGGATGGTCTTCAGCAGGGCTCCCTCCCTAGGCAGCTATGCAGGTGCCCCCCAGCCCCTGCCTCATTCCTCATGCCCACCAGGGATGCAAGGGCAACTCAGGACTCCTCTCCAGCCACAGCTCCTTGGAAGAGCCCAGAAGGCCCAGCTGACAGGCTAGGGGATGCTGGCTCCAAGCTGACTCAGTTCCCTCTACGTGTCTCTGGTGGGGAGCAGCTGAGAGATGCAGGGTCTGCTTATAGTCGTTCCTCTCACCAGGCAAGGCTTTCCTCCTCTTTAGGCCTCAGTCTTCCCATTTGGACAATGGGATGATCTCTAAGACAAAGTTTCCCAAACGAATCTGCTCAGAAAATGACTTGTTAAAAATATAGCTTCCAGCCAGGTGCAGTGGCTCACGCCTGTAATCCCAGCGCTTTGGGAGGCCGAGGCGGGTGGATCACGTGAGGCCAGGAGTTCAAGATCAGCCTGGCCAACATGGTGAAACCCTGTCTCTACTAAAAACAAAAATTGGCCGGGCACGGTGGCTCACGCTTGTAATCCCAGCACTTTGGGAGGCCGAGGCAGGCGGATCACGAGGTCAGGAGATCGAGACCATCCTGGCTAACACGGTGAAACCCCGTCTCTACTAAAAATACAAAAAAATTAGCCGGATGTGGTGGCGGCACCTGTAGTCCCAGCTACTCGGGAGGCTGAGGCAGGAGAATGGCGTGAACCCGGGAGGCGGAGCTTGCAGTGAGCCGAGATCGCGCCACTGCACTCCAGCCCGGGCGACAGAGCAAGACTCTGTCTCAAAAAATAAAATAAAATAAAATAAAATTGGCCGGACATGGTGGCAGGCCTGCAATCCCAGCTACTAGGGAGGCTAAGGCATGAGAATCACTTGAACTCTGGAGGCGGAGGTTGCAGTGAGCCGAGATTGCGCTACTGCACTCCAGCTTGAGTGACAGAGCAAGACTCCATCCCCCCAATCCTCCCCCACAAAAAAATATAGCTTCCAGCTGGGCACAGTGGCTTATACCTGTAATCCAAGCATTTTGGGAGGCTGAGGCAGGAGGATCACTTGAACCCAGGAGTTCAAGACTAGCCTGGGCAACATAGTGAGACCCCACCTCTATTTTAAAAATGTAAACATTAACCAAATGTGGTAATGTGTGCCTGTAGTCCCAGCTACTTGGGAGGCTGAGGCAGGCGGATCGCTTAAGGCTGTAGTGAACTATGATCATGCCACTGCACTCCAGCCTGGGCGACAGAGTAAGACCCTGTCTCAAAACAAAAAATAAAAAACAGCTTCCCAGGCCTTGACCTGGGAGATTCTGACCGAGTAGGTCTGGAATAGGAGAAGTAGGAATTTATTTAGGGGGCTGTTATGTCTCTCTAATCTCTCCTTTTAAACTTGAATATAGTCACATCCCTCCACTAAACCCTTTTTTTCCCCAACACTCCCTTTATTGAAATCTCATCAGCTCCTCCCCAAAAACCTCACGATAGAGACAGGGTACGGACGATTAGCCCCTTGACAACTTTTCACAAATATACACACGTTTAACTACCTCTCAGGTCATGATAAAGACCGGCCGGGCAGAAACGCTGTAATCCCAACTACTCGGGAGCCTGAGGCATGAGAATCACTTGAACCTGGGAGGTGGAGGTTGCCATGAGCCGAGATCGCGCCATTGCACTACAGCCTTGGCAACGAGAGCGAAACTCCATCTGAAAAGAAAACAGAACATTTCCATTGCCCCAGGAAGTTCCTTCATGCACTGCCTAGTCAATCCTCCTCCCAAGGTGACCACTTGGGAATAAGACTTTTTCCATAAGCACCTCAAGTGATTTTTGTAGTTCTGGGCATTTGGGAAATCGCAAAAGACCTTTCCAGCCTGGACAGTCTGGGCCTGTGTGCTCTAGACCGGGGGCTCTCTAAGGGCAAATACCTGACCCTGTGAGTCCTGCCAGGTACAAGCTGGGGCATACCAGCTGATGCTCCCTGGGGGCACATCAGTTTATCAGGCTGCATGGTAGAGCCTTGGAGGGTGTCCTTGGAGCAGGCCTGGGAGCTGGGTGGGCTTGGGTGGGGAAGGCCCCCGGCTGAGCTGAGGTGGAGAGAGCTTGGCACAGGGGAGGTCCCTGGGTAGGTCCCATGTGGAGGCCTGTGCAGGGCCTGGCCCAGTACCTGCCATCGATGTGACCCTGGGCCATCTTCACCATGGCCAAGTGGACCTCCATTTTCCCACCTGTAAAGGGGGACAGCTCTGTCTCACTCTCAGTGTTGTTAATGAGGACACAGCAGGTCAGGTGTGTCACAGTCAGCACCTGGTGCACCGTAGTTCTTGAATGGGAAACCAATGTTAGACGCCAAAGGAAACGGTTTCAGAGGTGCAGGGACTGACCCAGCATCACACGCCTGGGAAGTGGTGGAGCTTGGGCTTGGATCAGATTTGCTGGCTGTGTGACAGCTGACCCAATGACTTCACTGCTACGTCTCGGTTTCAAAATGTGGTGACTGAGAGTGGCGCTAAGGCCCTAAGTTTGGGTCACACTCTCACCTAAGTGAGAATCTGACCAAAAAGGGGGAATTTTAAAACAAAATTATGAGCTGGGCGTGGTAGCTCACACCTGTAATCCTAGCACTTTGGGAGGCCGAGGCAGGTGGATTGCCTGAGCTCAGGGGTTCAAGAATAGCCTGGGCAACATGGTGAAACCCCATCTCTACTAAAAAATACAAAAAATCAGCTGGGCATGGTGGCATGCGCCTGTAGTCCCAGCTACTCAGGAGGCTGAGGCACGAGAATTGCTTGAACCTGGAAGGTGGAGGTTGCAGTGAGCTAAGACTGTGCCACTGCATGCCAGCCTGGGCGACAAAGTGAAACTATCTCAACACAAAAACAAAATTATGAGAGCCTATTGTTTTGGACTAAACGCATACACTAGGCCCCAACAGACCAGACGAAACCTAAATAGAGTTACTTGTGCTAAATGTGATATCATCAAACTAAAACTTTAAAAAGAACACATAAATGCTAAAACCAGGTTTTGTTTCATTTTTTTTTTCTTGTAAACAGGACATTCCAACATTAAAAAAAAATACCCTCTAACCCTTAAAAAAAATAACCTGAAGTCTTTATTCCCACCTTACAAAACCCACTGTCCTGCTGTTTCCCAGTGGGTTTCGAGACCAAATAAGTACATTTACAATGGTGATAGTGACATCAGTGACTCAGGTTTTGGTCAATGTCTCAAATTTTAAAAACTAACTAAAAGAAGGGAATTATTAAATCAAATGTAGCCTAATGCTGCTTTTTTACATATTTTAAGTTCAGCCTAACGGTTTCTCTACATTGTAAACTCTAAGAAATAGAGGTGTAAACAGACTATAGCCTACACTTGTGCCAATCACCAAGTTTTGGGGTTTTTTTTTTTTTTTTTTTTTTTTGAGACAGAGTCTCACTCTGTCGCCCAGGCTGGAGTGCAGCGTTGTAATCTCAGCTCACTACAACCTCCGCCACCAGGGTTCAAGTGATTCTCCTGCCTCAGTCACCCAAGTAGCTAGGATTACAGGCGCCTGCCACCATGCCCAGCTAATTTTTGTATTTTTAGTAGAGACAGGGTTTCACCATGTTGGCCAGGCTGGTCTCGAACTCCTGACCTCAGGTGATCCACCCTCCTCAGCCTCTCAAAGTGCTGGGATTACAGGAGTGAGCCACCATGCCCAGCCACCAATTACCAAGTTTTAGCCAATCAAATGTCGCCAACTGTTCAAACCGTGTTCAAATGACAAGTGCTAAGCTGTAACCAATCTGACTGCACCTCACTTCTGTCTTCTGTACCTCGCTTTCCTTTTCGGTCCATAAATCTTCTTCTACCAAGTGGCTGTGCTGGTGCCTACTCCGGCTCAGGAGGCTGCCTAATTTGCACATCGTTCATTGCTCAATTAAACGCTTTTAAATTTATTTTTTAATATTTTGTTTTATTTTATTTATTTTGAGACAGTCTCGCTCAGTTGCCAGGCTGGAGTGCAGTGGCGCGATCTCAGCTCACTGCAACCTCCAACTCTCTAGTTCAAGCAATTATCCTGCCTCAGCCTCCCGAGTAGCTGGGATTATAGGCACACACCACCATGCCCAGCTAATTTTTGTATTTTTAGTAGACACGGGGTTTCACCATGTTGGCCAGGATGGTCTCGATCTCCTGACCTCGTGATCCACCCACCTCAGCCTCCCAAAGTGCTGGGATTGCAGGCAACTCTTTTAAATTTAATTCAGCTGAAGTTTTTCTTTTATCAATAGGGCTAATAATCCCCACCCTGCCAGTATCACTAGGATGTTGTGAGGATCTGACGCAATTTGAGTTACAGGAATGTTGAGAAAGAAAAGGGCGTAATGGAGTAGCGAGATTAGTTTTCCTGTTGTGGTGAGGTCAGTGGCCTTTCTGGGGTCAAGAAGAGGGGACTTTCCTTGGCACCAAGAGGGTAAAAGTGTCTCCTCCTGACCTTGGGTATTTTGGACCATGGGATCTGAGGTGTACCAGGAGGCAGGAAGCGTGATCAGAAAAGGCCTGGTCTAATGGTGCACAGCTGTGCATGTGCCAAATGGCTTGACCTCTCTGGGCCGTTTCTGAATCTGTGAGATGGGAATCATAACCACTCTCCTGACTTCATAGGATGTTTCGGGAGAGACTGGATCTGGGTCGGGGAGACAATTTTGGAAGCAGAAAAGGCCCCTCCGTGCTGGCAACAGCTTGTCCACCTCCAGCCTGTGTGTGCTGCCTCCTGGGCGACTGCTGGCTTTAGGCCAGTGCCTGGCAGGGCTTGACTAAAGCCTCTGCAGGCTTCTGCTATCTCAGTTCTGAGGTGCAGGCCGTGGAGACCAGCAGATTTGGGCTTAAATCCCAACTCCACCATTGCACCTCTGAGCCTCTGTTTCTCTGCAAATGGGGATACTAGTCCCTAGCCCAGATGGGGCCTGGTACACAGTCGGTGCTCAATAAGAGCAGTTCATCTTCTTCTGAGCATGGGTGCGTCCCTCTGGCTGGGGTAAGCCCCAACTCAGATTTCTGGACTCATAGATGGGCTGGAGCAGCTGCTGCTGTTAGGGGAAAACCTACTGTGTTACTAGCCAAGGGGTTCCCTTCTGTGTTTTTACCCCACAGGGCACCTGGCACGATGTCTAGCACACAGTAGGTGCTTTGTCCACACTGGCTGGTCAGTTACCTCCAAGCTGACAGAAACTATGTCTGTTCCATTCCCGACTGTTTCCCTAGAACCTAGCACAGAGATACTCAGCAGGTGCTCTGTAGGTGTTTGGGAGTGAGGGATGAATGAACAAAGTTGAATGAACAAGCATCGGGCCCTCCCCCGGGGCTCAAATGGGAGAGGGGAGCTTCGTAGCCTGCTCCCCCTCCCACCCCAGCACCCTGTTTCATCCCTCCTGACTAATCCACAAAGATTAACCCAAGGATAAAGCGGGTCACGGCCACTGACCCAGGGCTTTGGAGCTAGCGTGACCGAGTGTGTGCAGGGAGTGGTGGCTGCTCCCAGGGGCCCTCTTTGCCCCAAGATGGCCCTCCTGTCCCCCATCCTGGATGTGGTCCTCACGGTGGCCCTCAGCCTCCTCCTCCTGGGGCTGACCCTGGGCCTCCTTTGTTTCTTCACTTGCCGCCTGGCCAGGCCGCTCAGGTAGGGGAACTCAGCTGGCCTGACTCCCCCCGCATCCCGCCAAATTCCCCGCCCTAAGCTCATTCAGCTTCCATTTGTTCTTGTGAGATGGAGCCAGCGGGGCACTCATCTCTCTTACTCTTCGTGGTGGGGAAACCAAGGCCCAGAGAGGTTGAGCCCTGGAGTCAGCCTGGGCTTAAATGGCGCATGGTCGAAGACTAGCCAAACCCTCTGCTCGGCTTCCTAAGCTACAAAACGGGGGCTCTTCATCCTTATTGTGAGATCAGGGATGTAAACAGCATGGGGCTGAGTGCAACATGAGGGCCTAAGAAATGGTAGCGACACGTTTGTCCCATTCTTCGATCATTTGCTCCAGATCTTCTGAGACGCAGCCCAAGGCTGGCTTTTTGCCCCACTCCGGGATGCTCCCGGGCCCTCTGCCTGGGTTGCTGAATCAGCCCTCAGAGCCAAGGCCTGCCTGGCTCCTCAGCCCCCTGCACTGAACTGCCAAGTAGCTGCTCCTCTGGAGCCACGGCCTAGCCGGGGCTTCTGCACTGGCCATGCATAATCAGGCTACGGAGGAGCCGGGAGCCTGGCAGAGAAGGGAGGGAAGGGGTGACGATGGGGCTGACACACACCCGGAGGCCCCATTTTAAGCTGGCAGACATTGGCAGAGGGTGGTGGGCAGCTGGGGCCCCCGCAGCCCCAAACTGGGCCCCTTCGCTTCCAGGGCTGCCAGAGAGCAGCCAGGAGCCTCTGCGTGGGGGAGGGGTCCGCGGGGTGGGGCCAGCAGGGAGGCTCTGGGTTCTGAAGGCTTTCCCAGGTCCCCACACCCTCCTTGTCCTGAGCAGAGGCTATGGGAGAAGGCACCTGCCTCCAGGCCAAGCCTATCTCAATGCCTATCCCTGGGGCCAAAATTCAGAGCATCCCAGCCTGAACTGGTGGCACTTCTGGAACTGCTACCATGTGCAAGGGCTCGGGATGCAGAGATGGGTAAGATGATGGTCTTTATGCTCACAGAGCTTCAGGCTAGCAGGGAGGAGAGACAAACCAATAACCGTAAGAATAATCATGTGGGGCTGGATGAGCCTTTCAGAGCTCCCGGGTCACTACACTTTTATTTTTCTTTATTCGCTCACCTGTTTTGGATCCTAGGTGCAGAGAGAGTGGGATGCGTTATCTCACTTAGCATATGACATACCCAAATAATCTCTCAGTTCTTGTTTTATTTATTCGTTTTTTCCTTTGTCCCCGCTCCCTGCCTCCCCACTGCCATTCCCACAGCTCCCCGAAGTCCCTGCGCTAATGTACTTAATATGGCCTTGGATTTGTAAGTGTCCTTGTACGTTACACAGCGTTCTGTCCGTGGGGGTGGTTTGCACTTACATACACTGCGTTTGATTCTTTACATTCATCACTCAGTCCTCTGCCTTTAGACTCCACCATGCTGCTGTTTTGATGTCTAGTTTTAATACCACTGCCACGCAGACATTGCCTCCACCACTCCTTACTAATTCATTTCCCTAGTTGTGGACGAGACTGCCCCAGCTCCTCACCATCATAAGCCAGTGTTAAAAGGAGTTTGCCAAATCTTTCCCCAGCGAGTATGATGGTTTCTGCAGGTTCTTGGCATAAAGCCTTTATCAGATTAAGGAAATTCTTTTTGATACCTGGTTTGCTGAGGGCTTCTGTCACATTGTTTTCTGTGACCCTATTCCCTCTCCCTAGGTGAGCACGTCAAGTTTGATCAGGGTGTTAACTGCCACCTCTGTGCCTATGATTCCCAAATTTATACTCTAACCCAGACTTCTTTTTCAAATGCCAGACTCAAATATTCAGCTGCCTCCTTAGTGTCTCCACTTCTAAAAGACATCTCCAACTCAACATGTCCAAAACAAGTTCCTGACTGTCTCCACCTCACGCCTCAAAAGACCACCCCAAATGCCGAAAAGCTGAATGCTTTTTTCTTTTTCTTTTTCTTTTTTTTTTTTTTTTTTTTTTGAGATAGAGTCTCACTCTGTTGCCCAGGCTGGATTGCAGTGGTGCGATCTCAGCTCACTGCAAACTCTGTTTCCCGGGTTCAAGCGATTCTCCTGCCTCAGCCTCCCAGGTAGCTGGGACTACAGGTGCACACCACCACGCCCAGCTAATTTTTGTATTTTTAGTAGAGAGAGTTTCACCATGTTGGCCAGGCTGGTCTCAAACGCCTGACCTGAAGTGATCCACCCGCCTCAGCCTCTCAAAAGTGCTGGGATTACAGCTGTGAGCCATCGCACTTGGCTCGGTAGTATATGGCTCAGAAACATTGTCATTTACAATAGTTTCCCAAAAAGCAAAATTCATAGGTATAAATCTGGACTCAGAGTCCAGAATGCTAACCATTACACGATGGAACTCATAGGTATAAATCTAAGAAAACATATCCAAGATCTACAGGCTGAAGACTACAGAGTGCTGATAAAACTGAAGAACTCTGACTGAATGAGAGGAGAGACGTGCTGTCTTCATGACTGGGCGACTCCATGTGGTCGAGACGTAAACCCTCCCACATTGATCTGTGGATTTAATACCGTACCTATCAAAAACACGGTGGTGGAGGACAGATGAGGGATCGCCAGGTTTAGGGATGGGGGGATTGTGTAACTATAAAGAACGCAAGGGAGATTTTTGGGGTGGCAGAGCTGTTCTGGGTCCTGATGGTGGCGGTGGTGGTTACATGAATCTATCCATGTGTCAAACGTCAGAACCCTCATTTTACACTTGGGGGCAACAGAAATCCCTCCCTCTGGAGGGGGTGACTGATGGTAACCTGATTGCTAATTCGGGAATCAGGAGCCCTGTGGTCAGGTTTCTGCTCTGCAACTTCCTGTGGGTAACCTTGGGCAAGTCTCCTTCCAGAGCCTTGGTTTTCTCATCTGTTAAAGGAGATGACAGGTCCTTTTCTGTCCACTGCATAGTTGATTAGTGAAACATCATGGTGAAATTCTTTATGAACTATGGAGTGCAACACATAGACTTGCTTTCATTTTGTCGATATCCTTTATAGATTGTTCATATAAGCTCCCAAAGAGTAGTATTTATTTTATTGAAATGAAACGCACGTAGAGAAAAATGTGTGTGTCATACATTGACAGCTGAACCTACTGTGTAACCAGCACCCACCCACCCAGATCAATCATAAACAGAACCGCACCAGCACCCCAGCAGCCCCTTCCCATTTCCATACCCTCCACGTGGAGCCTCCGTTCTGTCTCCCAACGCCCTGGGTTAGTTTTTATACTTTCTGTCATCGGAATCACACTGTAAGTGCTCTTGGGTTTAGCTTCCTTTGCTCAAGCTTACCTTGTGGGATTCATTCATGTTGTTGTGAGGAGCTGTGGATCATCCATTCTCCTTGCTGTCTGTGGGGGTTTCCGTGTTGTGAACATACACAATGTATTATCCACCTGCCGTAGATGGAGGCAGTTTTGAAGCCATTATGAACAGGGCTGATGTGCACATTCCGCTGGAGAGAAACGGGTCCCAGGGCACAGGTAGGATGATCAGCTTTGGTAGATCCTGCCGGTTTTCCCATGCGCTGTGCCTGTCTACACTCCACTAACGGCGAGCAGACCTTCCGGTAGTTACACATCTTCACGAACTCTTGGACTTTCCTGCACACACAGAGAAGATAATTTTGGATGGCTCTTCCCTTCCCCCTCCCAACCTTCCTTAGGGCACTGGCTTTCAACTGATGTAAATATTTACTATGCTAAGCACTAGGATGGCAGAGACAAACAAGACAAAGTCCTCACTCTTAGAAGCTCCCGGTGTGGCAGCTGAGATGGCCCAGAAAGAATTATATTACCTTCAAAAAGGGAGGTACACGTGATGTTTGCGGTGGCATGAAGCTCAGTGGTGTTATATTGGAATGAGTGAGTGACCATCCTGGAGCCTTCCTGAAAGAGGTGACTTCGTTTTTAAGTGATTTTAAATAATAGTTTAATGAATTAGTATTTCATATTCAGTTAATAACATTTTTCTGATTTTAGGATTTGCTATAGAAATGTTTGGAAACCATAAAGTAGAACAAAAAAAAATGTAGGAATCATCTGAAATTTCAAATTCTACCACTCACAGTTAAGTGCTGTTAGATGTTAGATGTGGGGTATTTCCTTTTAATTTTCACTCTGCGCCACCACCGCCAGCCCCTACCCCAGAGCCCTCACTTCTGGCACTGGAGCGCAGCTTGTGTGTTTTTAAGGTTGAATCAAGATCCCTTCTTCTGGTGATAGTTCCCCCCCTCCCTCCCTCTCCTCCTCCCCTCCCTCCCCCCTCCCCCCTCTCCCCTCCTTCTCCCTCCCTTCCCTCCCTCCTTCCCCTCCTCCCCTCCCTCTCTCTCCTCCCCCTCTCCTTCCTTTCCTTTTCTCTCTGTCTCTTTTCTTTTTCTCTATTTTTAAATTTTAAAAAAATCTTGGATGGGCACGGCAGCTCACATCTGTAATCCCAGCACTTTGGGAGGCCAAGGTGGGCAGATTACCTGAGGTCGGGAGTTCGAGATCAGCCTGACCAACATGGAGAAACCCCGTCTCTACTAAAATTACAAAATTGGCCAGGTGTGGTGGCACAGGCCTGTAATCCCAGCCACTCAGGAAGCTGAGTCAGGAGAATTGCTTGAACTCAGGAGGCGGAGGTTGCAGTGAGCTGAGGTTGCGCCATTGTACTCCAGCCTGGGCAACAAGGGCAAAATTCCGTCTCAAAAAAAAAAAAAAAAAAGAAAAAGAAAAAATCGTTTTCCTTTGAGCTGGAGCTGCAAAGAGAAGAATTTTTAAAAGGAAAAGAAAATTTAAAAAAATTAAAATACAAAAATTTTTCTTAGAGACAGGGTCTCACTGTGTTGCCCAGGCTGGTTTCCAACTCCTGGCCTCAAGCAAACTTCCTCCAGCCTCAGCTTCCCAAGTAGCTGGGATTACGGGCGTGTACCACCATGCCTGGCTTTTCTTCTTAAAATAACTTTTTAAAAATGTTTTATTTTGTTTTTACTTAACATATAATAATTGCACTAGAGTAGTGTCTTATCTGTCACAACACTTTTCTAATGGTAGAGTGTGTATTACTGCTGTTTCCCATAACAAATTGTGTCATATCTTGGTTTTGGCTGAAGCAATAATATTTCCCAGTGAAACTCTTGCCACTTAAAATTCTTTGTCTTGTAACTCATGTGCAACAGGGTTACTACATTTCTCAGCTGCCAATGGGGTTGTTCTTTGTGATTTAACAGGATGACCACCGTGTAAAAACATTCTTATGCCATTAATACACGCTCGTTTTAGGCTACTTGGAAAATTCAAAAAAATAAAAAAAAGAGGAAGTAATCATTCATAGTCCTACCACCCAGAGAAAACCACAGTTAATGTTTTGGTGTATTTCCTTCCAGTTTTTTTTTTCCACCTAAACTCTTCAATTACATCCAACTTTGAATATATATATATATTTTAAAAAATTATAAAGATAATACTGTATCTCAGCACAAAATAAAATTTTGGAAATGCAGAAAAGACAATGGAAAAGAAAAATCAATTGTCTGTGATGTCACCACCCAGAAATGGCCACACTTACCAGCCATTTTTTTCACATATGTGACTCCTACCATTTTTCTATCTCTTACCATAAACGACAAGCTCTAGAAGAGAATGCAGCAAATGTAGGGGTCCTGAAAGAAGGGGTGCACTCTTTGTTTTGTCCCTGATGTTCCTGGGACACAGGTAATTAAAAGGCTGAAGACCGAGTGCTGTAGAACAGGGCTTCTCAAGGTGTGGCCTGCAAAGCAGCAGCTTCTCCTGGGAGCTTATTGGAAATACAATCGGATCCTCGAGGGTGGGCCGGGAATCTGTTGTAACAAGCCCTTGGGGGATTCAGATGCTTGCTCTCCTTACAGTTTGAGAAACACTGCACCAAAAGATTGGACTCTGGGAGGTGGGGGCCTTCAGATGAATCGAAAGTGGAAATTCACTTAGGAAATGGGACGGAACCGCTTTGCAGCATGGAACTCATTGACACTGACACAGCTGTTTGTGTGGTTAAGCTTCCTGGGACAGGGACCAGCTGGGTTTGTCATCCCAATGTGTAGCCCCATGCCTGGTCTGTAATAGGTGCTCACCGAATACTTGTTGAATGAATCGAGGTATGAATAAGTGAGCGAAAAAGGGGTCTCTTGAGCTGTGCCCCACATGCCTCTTTTTCTCTTTTTTTAATTTCTAGGATTGGAACATCAGTTAACATCTGACCACTGCCAGCCCACCCCCTCCCACCCACGTCGATCGCATCTCTGGGCTCCAGGGATGAAGCAGGTCTTGGGGTGCACTATGATTTCACCATTCTTAGTACTGGCCATTGGCACCTGCCTTACCAACTCCTTAGTGCCAGGTATGCTTGGGGACACAGGTGGAGGGATAAAAAGGTGGTGCAGATGGGGTATGATGAGGGCAGTGTCTATGTTCAAGGTTCCAGAACCATCCAAAGTATTTAAGAGCTGAAAATAGTGTTCAGAGCAGGAAACCTCAGCCCTGCTACTTGCATGTGTTAGTTGGATAGGTCACTCTTTTCCCATATATATATATATTTTTCCATATATATATATTTCCATATATATATTTTTTTCATATATACATATATATATTCTTTCTTAATTTTTTTTTGAGACAGGGTTTCGCTCCGTCGCCCAAGCTAGAGTGCAGTGGCGCCATCTTGGCTCACTGCAAGCTCTGCCTCCCGGGTTCACGCCATTCTCCTGCCTCAGCCTCCCAAGTAGCTGGGACTACAGGTGCCCGCCACCACGCCCGGCTAATTTTTTGTATTTTTAGTAGAGACGGGGTTTCACCGTGTTAGCCAGGATGGTCTCGATCTCCTCACCTCGTGATCCGCCTGCCTCGGCCTCCCAAAGTGCTAGGATTACAGGCGTGAGCCACTGCGCCTGGCCTGTCTTTCTTTCTTTCTTTCCTTTCTTTTCTCTCGCATCCGAGTCAAGAGACCACCAAACAGGCTTTGAGTGAGCAACAAGGCTGTTTATTTCACCTGGGTGCAGGCGGGCTGAGCCCGAAAAGAGAGTCAGCCAAGGGAGATACGGGTGGGGCTGTTTTATAGGATTTGGGTAGGTAAAGGAAAATTACGGTCAAAGGGGGGTTATTCTCTGGCGGGCAGGAGTGGGGGTCACAAGGTGCTCAGTGGGGGAGCTTTTTGAGCCAGGATGAGCCAGGAGAAGGAATTTCACAAAGTAATGTCATCAGTTAAGGCAAGGACTGGCCATTTTCACTTCTTTTGTGGTGGAATGTCATCAGTTAAGGCAGGAACAGGCCATTTAAATTTCACTTCTTTTGTGATTCTTCAGTTACTTCAGGCCATCTGGATGTATACGTGCAGGTCACAGGGGATATGATGGCTTAGCTTGGGCTCAGAGGCCTGACACTTTCTTTTTGAGACAGAGACGGAGTCTCACTCTGTTGCCCAGGATGGAGTGCAGTGACATGATCCCAGCTCACTGCAACCTTCGCCTCCCAGGTTCAAGTGATCCTCCTGCCTCAGCCTCCCGAGTAGCTGGGATTACAGGCGCGCGCCACAACTCCCGGCTAATTTTTGTATTTTTGTTAGAGACGGGGTTTCATCATGTTGGCCAGGCTGATCTTGAACTCCTGACCTCAAGTGATCCACCTGCCTTGGCCTCCCAAAGTGCTGGGATTACAGGTGTGCCCAGCCTTTTTGTTGTCATTTGTAGTTCTCACTAGTGAACTCATCTTCAACAGGAGTTTTTTGTTTTTTTTTCTGAGACAGTGTCTCGCTCTGTCGCCCAGGCTGGAGTGCAGTGGCGCAATCTCGGCTCACTGCAAGCTCCGCCTCCCGGGTTCACACCATTCTCCTGCCTCAGCCTCCCGAGTAGCTGGGATTATAGTGCCTGCCACCACGCGCGGCTAATTTTTTTGTATTTTTAGTAGAGACGGGGTTTCACCGTGTTAGCCAGGATGGTCTTGATCTCCTGACCTCAGGTGATCCGCCTGCCTTGGCCTCCCAAAGTGCTGGGATTACAGGTGTGAGCCACCGCGCCCGGCTGAGTTTTTTGTTTTTCTGTTGGAGACTCATGCGGAAGTGTTTCCACAGCGCGGCATGGTGTTTTCAGGACGCTAGGGGTTCAACTAATTCTAGACCAGTTTTTATGTTAATTTCTTGGTTTACAGTTCGTACACTATAAATTCAGATCCCCACTTAGACCTGGCTCAGATTTGGACTTGAATTCACATTTCTTATGAATGACTGTCTTTCTCTATCCCTTCCATAGCTCCAAGGCAAAATGTGTACCTTAAAACAGCTTCAGCAGGCCTGGTGTGGTGGCTTCAGCATGCCTGGTATGGTGGCTTCAGCAGGCCTGGTGTGGTGGCTCACGCCTGTAATCCCAGTGCATTGGGAGGCTGAGGTGGGAGAATCGCTTGAGTCCAGGAGTTTGAGGACAGCCTGGGAACATAGTGAGACCACCATCTCTAAAAACAAACAAACAAACAATTAGCTGGGCACAGTGCTGCTTGCTTGTAGTCCTAGCTACTCGGGAGGCTGAAGTGGGAGGATCACTTGAGCCCAGGATTTCAAGATTACGGTGAGTTATAATCAAACCACTCCAGCCTGGGTGACAGAGTGAGACTCTGTCTCTTAAAAAGAAACCAGCTTCTGGCCGGGCATGGTGGCTCACACCTGTAATCCCAGCACTTTGGGAGGCCGAGGTAGGTGGATCACTTGAGGTCAGGAGTTTGAGACCGGCCTATCCAACATGGGAAAAACCCATCTCTACTAAAAATACAAAAACTATTTTGTATTTTTACAAAATACTGGGCATGGTGGCGCACTCCTGTAATGCCAGCTACTTGGGAGGCTGAGGCAGGAGAATCACTTGAACCCAGGAGGCGGAGTTTGCAGTAAGCTGAGATTGTGCCCCTGTACTTCAGCCTGGGCAACAGAGCAAGACTCCATCTCAAAAAAGAAAAGAAACCGGCTTCAGCCTGAACCTGTACCTGGCCTGCCGTCCCAGGCGTTCCTCTCTGCATCAGCTCCTGTGGGCCCCTCTGGTTTTAGATTCCCTCATCAATGCTGTCGCCTGAGGATTTTCCTGCCCCCTTTTCTTCCTTTTTTGAGCTATGTGCTATTTTTTTTTTTTTTTTTTTTTTTTTTGAGACGGAGTCTCGCTCTGTCACCCAGGCTGGAGTGCAGTGGTGCAATCTCGGCTCAGTGCAAGCTCCGCCTCCCGAGTTCACGCCATTCTCCTGCCTCAGCCTCTCCGAGTAGCTGGGACTACAGGCGCCCGCCACCACGCCCGGCTAATTTTTTGTATTTTTAGTAGAGACGGGGTTTCACCGTGGTCTCGATCTCCTGACCTCGGGATCCACCCGCCTCGGCCTCCCAAAGTGCTGGGATTACAAGCGTGAGCCACCGCGCCCGGCCTATGTGCTATTTTTTTCCCCCAGCATTTCTGTATCTGGAGCTGGAGAAGAGAGCCTTCCTTGCCTCAGTCCCTTATGTGGCTAGAAGTCCCCACTTGCCTTCCCCACACCCCAGTGTCTCCATCTGTCCAGTGGGGATAAAAGTTCCTCCCGCTTAGGGCCATCATGGGAATCACATGGGATAGTCACAGTGTCTGGCAAAGAGTGGATGCTCAGTGAATGTTGGTCTCTTCTCTTAGGACGGCTGTATTTCAGCAGATGAGGAGATGGGGTGCAGTGGGGCACTGAGCCTGAGCCGCTGGGCTCTCAGGCCATGCTGCCTCTGAGACCCTGTGGTGCCAGTTGCATCCGTGGGGGACCAAGGTCACTCTGGGATGGGGTCCCTGCCTTCTCAGCACTTACAGCCCACCTGTGAAAGATGAACTAGGGGATGAAAAGGGAAAAGGTGAAAAAGTGACAACATGAAAAATCTTCAGACGTTCAGCAATTCAACTTTTTGTATCTGCTGTCGCCAGGCTGGAGTGCAGTGGCACAATCATGGCTTACTGTAGCCTCAAACTCCTGGCCTCAAGCAATCTTCCCACCATGGCCTCCAAAAGTGCTGGGATTACAGGCATGAGCCACTGCCCTAGCCTCCTTTTTTTTCTTCAATTAGGTATAACTTACAGAAAAGGGCACTGATCTTAAATACATAGCATGAAAAATGTTTGACATATATTTATACCCGTGCAACCACCACCCAGATCAAGACAGAACATTTCTGGTCGTGGGGCATCTGTGGGCTTCCCTGTGCCAACCCCCTCCCAAAGCCAGAGGAGATGCCCAGGCTTACATTGGCCACCAGAGACTCACTTTGCCTGTTTTGAGCTTCATATAAATGGAATCATACAGTATGTACCCATCAGTGCCCTTTCCCCGGCATTCTATCGTGAGCATTTGCACATATCATTTAGTAGTCCCCAAAAACAACGGCCTCTTGGAATCCAGTTGTCCAGAGCCATCATTGCTTAAACCAGACTCCAAACCCTTCTCAAGGACAGGCCCTGGGTGGCTCTGGTGAAAAAGACGGGACTCTGCCCTTGTGGGACTCCAGTATAGAGAGAACAAGCACTTGATGGAGCAGGGGACCTGGTGGCAGAGCCTGGGCTGAACAAGAGCAACAGGTGCGGGGCAGGCTGATGTCAGCCCAGCCCCGGGACCTCCAAGCTGTTAAGTCAGGGACAGGTTGTATCGGGTCAGGGTGGATAGAAGGTCTTCACCACCCAATGGCACCCAACTGGCCAAAGAGGCTCCATGACCAACAGCACCGTGGTGTGTTTTGAGGAAGGCAGGAGGGAGGTTGGAACCGGCCTGGGCCTGGAGGACCTCCGAGCAAAACCCTTGGCCCTGGCCTTGCCCAGACTTTATCTCATGTCATCCTAGAACTGCCCGTGGATAGCTAGGGGTGTCCCATTTCCTGGGGCAGCAACTCTTGTCCAAAGGCACCCTGTCGGGCAGAAGGGCCAAGGTGCTCCCAATTCCCAGTGGGGACTATGTGGGGACATCTGAAATTGATGCCCTCAGCAGACACTTCCAGAAGAGAGAGGGTGGACCTGGGGCTGTCAGGATGAGGGCAGTGGGCTGAGGGACTGGGGAGGTGGTGACGCAAGGGGAGGCCTCCTGGGGAGGGCATGGGGGTGCTTGGGTCCAAGGCTAGAGGTGCATTGCAGCATCCTGCCTGCTCCTCGCCTGTGCTCTTCGCCTATGCTAGGCTGGAGCAGAGCCACGGCGACGCGTGAGTTTTCAGTTCTCCCACTTGGGGCCCTAATCTCAGGCTCTCCATTTCCTAATGTGGAGGAGACACTGGTGCCCACCCACCAAGGCAGTTGAGAGGAATAAGACAAGCTGTGTGGGGGGTCCCTGGCATCTCGCCCAGAGCCAGTGCGTGTTTGAGGAAGGAGGGCTGTTCTTCACCCACGGCCACCCGGAGAGCCAGGCACGCGCCGGAGCTGGGCCAAAAGATGAGAATTGTGTCCCCAGCCCACGAACATGCTACACGGCCTTGGACAAGACCCTCCCACTCCTGATCTCTCCTCCCGTTCTGTGCAGTGGGAGGCCTCGAAAGAGGAAACCGCTAGGGAGCTTCCTCTCTAGGCTTCTGAGCAGATCTGCTAGGGCCCTGGGACAGAGGGGAGCCCCGCAGACTCTGGGAGGCACTCCAGCTCCCATAGTCAGGATCCTGGTCCAGCCCTGGAGATGGGATAATGGGGGTGGGAGGCAACTTTTGAGCCTCTCCCGTGGGTCAGGTGTGTCACTTGCCTTATCCGGCCCAGTCCTTAGAGCGACCCTGAGGGGATGATGCCAGCAGTGTCATTTAACAGGGGAAGAGACTGAGGCTCAGGGAGGCGACAGAGCTAGTACTTGGAGCAGCTGGGGGTTTTTTGTTTGTTTTTGAGACGGAGTCTCGCTCTGTCACCCAGGCTGGAGTGCAGTGGTATGATCTCAGCTCACTGCAACCTCCGCCTCCCGGGTTCAAGCAGTTCTCCTGCCTCAGCCTCCTGAGTAGCTGGGACTACAGGTGCACACTGCCATGCCCAGCTAATTTTTCGTATTTCAGTAGAGATGGGGTTTCACCGTGTTGCCCAAGCTGGTCGTGAACTCCTGAGCTCAGGTGATCTGCCTGCCTCGGCCTTCCAAAGTGCTGGGATTACAGGCATGAGCCACCATGCCTGGCAGCTGGGGTTTTAATTGAGGTCTGTCTGGCACTAAAGCTGTGGATTGGTTGCTGCACACACACACACACATGAGAAAGAGGGAGAGAGAAAGAAGTGTTCTTAGTTCTCATTTTATCTCAAAACCATAAAGCCCCATCCAGAAGTCATTATCAGCCAAGAGGGATGAGGTGGGGGATGAGAGATGCAGAATGTCGTCCTTGATAACTAATCCTAACAAGAGTGAGATCACCTGGCTCCTTTAAATTTGACACATTAAGCAAAAGGCAAGCTTCGCTTTCCAGCACTGCTATTAACTCTGCAACCAAGTCAGGTTCCTGCTGAGCCTACTTTAATGAATAAGCTAAGCAGAGTTGATAATTGATGGCTGGCTATATCAGGGGACCCCCGCTGCTGGAAGGAGTTTGTTGAATAGGTTAAACATTACTCTCTTAATTGTGCTAGCACAATTCATTTGCTGCCTTAGCAGCTCATCTCCCTACTGGGTAGAAGGAATGAGCATGGGCTTTGGAGCGAAACCCAGCCCTACCAGTGTCTGCCTGTGCTGTGTGGCCTTGGGCAAGTCACTCGTTGTCTCTGAGCCTTAGTTTCTTCATTCTGAGATGTGAGGAGAAGACCCCAGGGTCCACAGGCTTTTCTGCAGGATCTGGATGGCACATATTTATAAACCACAGATGTGTTGTCTGGGTGGGCAACTATTGCACCCACTTCCAAGTTCAGGCATTCCAGCCTGAGCAGTCAGAAGTGGGGGGATCTGTACGTCTGGGGATACGAGACTGTCCTCACCCCGCCAAGTAACTGCGTCTCTCTCTGTTTAGAGAAAGAGAAAGACCCCAAGTACTGGCGAGACCAAGCGCAAGAGACACTGAAATATGCCCTGGAGCTTCAGAAGCTCAACACCAACGTGGCTAAGAATGTCATCATGTTCCTGGGAGATGGTGAGGCCCGTGGGGGTGATGGGACAGGACACCTAGCCAGGAGCCCCAGAAGCCAGGCTGAGTTGAAGGGGGCTGTGTTGAAGGGGCTAGGGCTCTGGAAGAGGGGTGTTTAAAAGGATGAGGGGCCAGGCTGTGGATTCAAGAGGCCTGCTCTGCCAGGCAGCCCCCTGAGGATCTGGGAGCGAAGGGAGAGAGGGGCTGCTCACTGACATTTACAGAGCCGTGACCAGTGCCAACTGCCCGAGCCTGCCTTGGTACCAAACTAGAGAGCTTCTGGGTACCCAAGTAGGCTGATTGGAGAGGCAAGAGCATGAGAGACTGAGGCCCGCGCTCCCCACTGCAGGGATGGGCGTCTCCACAGTGACGGCCGCCCGCATCCTCAAGGGTCAGCTCCACCACAACCCTGGGGAGGAGACCAGGCTGGAGATGGACAAGTTCCCCTTCGTGGCCCTCTCCAAGGTGAGCCCCATCCCCAAGCCCAGTTCAGGTCTGTATAACTAGTATCCAGGTCGAGCATCTGAACATGACAGCAGCCAGAGGTCCCCTGACCCCCTGACCCTCCTCCACGCCCAAGCCCACTCCCCACCTGGAGCAGCCACCGCCTTGACTTCTGACACCATAGCATCACTGTACCTGCTTGCATATGTGTGTTTAGAGAGAGGGTCTTGCTCTGTTGCCCAGGCTGCAGTGCAGTGGTGCAGTCATAGCTCACTGCAGCCTCCAACTCCTGGGCTCAAGCCATCCTCCCACGTCAGCCTCCCGAGTAGCTGGGACTACAGGTGTGCACCACCATATCTGGATAATGTTTTAATTTTTTTGTAGAGATGGGGGTCTCTAATTCTTGGGCTTAAGTGATCCTCCAGCCTTGGCCTCCCAGTCTTGGGATTACAGATGTGAGCCACCATGCCCAGCCTATATATGCTTTTTTGTTTTTTTGAGACAGAGTCTTACTCTGTCTTCCAGGCTGGAGTACAGTAGCATGACATCAGCTCACTGCAACCTCTGCCTCCTGAGTTCAAGTGATTCTTCTGCCTCAGCCTCCCAAGTAGCTGGGATTACAGGCACACGCCACCATGCCTGGCTAATTTTTTTATTTTTAGTAGAGATGGGGTTTCACCCTGTTGGCCAGGCTGGTCTCGAACTCCTGACCCCAGGTGATCCGCCCACCTTGGCCTCCCAAAGTGCTAGGATTACAGGCATGAGCCACCGTGCCCGGCCTGTATACACTTTTGCATGAAGTTCTAGTTCATTCATTTGTTCCTGAGGCGGTTCGTGAAGTTAATTAGGCTATAGGCATACCTCAGCTATATTTCGGGTTTGGCTCCAGGCCACTGTAATAAAGCAAATATTGCAATGAAGCACATCACACATGTTTTGATTTCCCAGTGCATATGAAGGTTATATTTGCACCCTACAGTAGTCTTTTAAGTGTGGGATAGCATTATGTCTAAAAAAAATGTATATACCTTAATTTAAAAATATGCTATTGCTAAAAAACACTAATGAAGTGAGCTCAGGCTGTTGGAAAAAATGATGCTGATGGACCTGCTTGACACAGGGTTGCCACAGATCTTCAATTTGTAACAAACGCAGTGTCTGTGGAGTACACTAAAATGAGGTATGCCTGTACTGACCTAGGTTGTTCAAGGCAGTGTGCGCTGCTGGGTAGCTATTGTTATTGGTGGTGGTGATGGTGGCGTTATGTAATAACCTCCAGACCCTGGGTCGGGCCCCAGGCTCACTTCTGGGGGAGTAGTGGGGACTATGGTGCCTTCTGTGCCTTCAAGGCGCTCTCAGGCTGGTAGGGAAGGGAGACAGGCAAATAGTTTCGGGGTCTCTGCTAAACATTCGGATGTAGGGCAACCCTGTGATGGTGGCCACAGGGCAGGTGGCAGAGAAGTCAGAGCTGGTCTTGGCCCCACCCTTCCCTTCCCCAGTCCCCTTCCCCCTCACTTTCACTACCCTATCCCCAGGCCCCCCACTCCTTCAAGAAGGCCCCTCCCTCTCCCTTCTCCAGGACTCCCCTGCTCCCCAACTCCTCACTGGCTCCTGCAGCCCCAGGCCCAGAGAGAGGCCTCCGCTGACCCCACCTGAGTCCCACTCTTCCGCCGGACACTTCTCTATACTTTGGAGAGCTAAGGTCCTGCCGCAGTGCTGCCAGGGTGCAGGGAATGATGGCAGGAAGCAGGCAGCTAGGTAGTCCTGTGGCTCTGGGGGGCTTCAGTGGGCAGTGGGCCTGGTCAAGGCTATGGGGTCCTCTCTGGTTCCTCACGCCCCAGTCCCCATGGTGTGAGTGGAGGCGGGGTGGGTGCCATGGGGCCAAAGGCCTGGCCATCTCCTGACCCTCTTCTCCCACCTGCAGACGTACAACACCAATGCCCAGGTCCCTGACAGCGCTGGCACTGCCACCGCCTACCTGTGTGGGGTGAAGGCCAACGAGGGCACCGTGGGGGTAAGCGCGGCCACTGAGCGTTCCCGGTGCAACACTACCCAGGGGAACGAGGTCACCTCCATCCTGCGCTGGGCCAAGGACGCTGGTGAGTCGGGGGAGCAGCGGGGAGCAGGGCCAGCTTCGTGGCCTGTCTGGGCCTCAGTCGTTCTGACTGTGTCATGGGAAGGGGCTGGAAAAGGCTTCTCTGTGGGGCTCCCAGCTCTGGTGTGCTGGGAGTCTGTAATATCCATGGCATTTCTTCCGTGACAGGGGAGGCTGAGGGTTCGGGGTTCACTCAGTGGTGGATTCGGGTCCCAGTTCATTTCCCTGAGTCGATTTTTCATTTGACTATAAAATGGGTGGGAACGTAGCCCCCTTGTAGGTTTGGTGTGAGGAGGCAGAAGTCAGCCCAGGGCTAGCCTGTGGGGTGCAGTCCATGGCCACGCCCCTTCCCTCCTCGGAATTGGGAGGCCCAGCCCGTGCCCCCAGGAGCTTTAGTCAGGGGCCAAGGCCAAAACACAAGTGACAAGGCCAACACACAAGTGACAGAGCCACAGTCCACTTGAGATCCCTCAGGGGTCCTGTGGGTGCCTTGATGAAGGGGAGGACTCCAGCCCAGGTGCTCACATCTCAAGGGCCCTTGGGGTGAGGGGAGAGGGTCCCAGAGACAGTGTTCTGGCCGCTCGGCTACTTGGAAGCCACTGCCAGACACCTACTGCTGTGGATGGGGAGACTGAGACCCGGGCAATCCCCAGAACTGAAGGGGGGCCTGTCTATAGCGGGGAGGGGGAGCGGGAGGGAGGAGGCAGCTGGGACACCCCGATCTGTGGATAAAGCCGAACCCGCCCCTCCTGCACCCCAGGGAAATCTGTGGGCATTGTGACCACCACGAGAGTGAACCATGCCACCCCCAGCGCCGCCTACGCCCACTCGGCTGACCGGGACTGGTACTCAGACAACGAGATGCCCCCTGAGGCCTTGAGCCAGGGCTGCAAGGACATCGCCTACCAGCTCATGCACAACATCAGGGACATTGACGTGAGTGCTCCGGGGCAGCCGGGAAGGGACGGGGCGAGGTGGGGCCTCTGGTGGGCAGGAGGCCTCAGGCCCAGGCTGGCCTGGAAAAAGCAGCCCGGGCCGGGCGCGGTGGCTCACGCTTGTAATCCTAGCACTTTGGGAGGCCGAGGCGGGCGGATCACGAGGTCAAGAGATCGAGACCACGGTGAAACCCCGTCTCTACTAAAAATACAAAAAAATTAGCCGGGCGTGGTGGCGGGCGCCTGTAGTCCCAGCTACTCGGAGAGGCTGAGGCAGGAGAATGGCGTGAACCCAGGAGGCGGAGCTTGCAGTGAGCCGAGATCGCGCCACTGCACTCCAGCCTGGGTGACACAGCGAGAGTCCGTCTCAAAAAAAAAAAAAAAAAAAAAAGCAGCCCGGCCTGGCTCCCCACACACCTGGGAGGCTCCCAGCCCATTAGGGGATTTGCGGTTGGGCAGGCAGGCACTGTGGGATTTCTCTGCGGTGGGGCTGTGGGGTGAACCCTCATGTGACCGTCACCACACCCCAAGAACCAGGCACCCAGGGATGATTCCATAAATTGGAACCTGGTGCTGTGCCCACCTCTGCCCCCCACTGCACAGGGAGGTGGTGGTGGCCAAGTGGCATCTGCCTGCCCCGTGCACTCACATGGGCGCAGATGGACACATATCTGTACACTCAACCACCAGCATGCCCGGCAAAGAGCTGGTGTGTACAGTGGTTGGTTGGTGCCAACTCTCGTGTTTAAACTTCCGAGTTCCAGACCTTGCCCTGCGTGTTGCTAGCTGTGCGACCTTGGGTCAGTTACTTAACCTCTCTGAGGCTTCCCTTTCACAACTCCTTTGTGAACTGTACCTGCCTCATGAGCTTATGCCAAGAACTGATTAAGATAATCCCTGTGGAGCTCAGCACAGGACCTGAGGCCTAGCGAGTGCCCAGAAGGTGGTGGCACTTACTTAGGAGCCACATGTCCTTGCCCTGAAACACACTTCGACAAACTGAGCTGACTCATGGAGGCAGAAGTCATCCATGTGACTCTCTGTTCTTAAGTGAGAATGCCCGGCTCGTTCCTTTTCAGGCTTTTATTGCCTACTGTGGGGGACTGCTGAGGCGATCTGGGGACTTCTGTCCCTTGAGCCTGGATTCCGTGAGGGGCAGAGAAAGACCCCACACCCAGCTACGCCTCACCTCTTTCTCTCCACCACCAGACAAACTCACCTGCCTTCAGCTCTCCATGCACTGCCCCCCACAAATTTCTGGGGGCCACTTGGCCCCTCTACAGTAGAGACCCACGTCTGCCCTTTTCCCAGCATGGTGGATTAAGTACCCCCTTTCAGGACACACAGTGCTGTTGGCCCCTTTCAGGGAGCAGACATCTGAGGCCAAGCCACTCATCCTGGCTTGCCTTCACCCGACAGGTGGCCTGGGGCGAGTCCCTTCCCCTCCCTATGCCTCGGTTTCCCCACCTGTGCAGCAGGAACAGAGAGTCACACTTGCTTGCTCCCAGGGCCGTGGGAGGCTGTGATGAGGTCATGGATGTGAGAACATTTGTTGTACAGGCACAGGGTATAATTACATGGGGACTGCTCCTCAGAGGGGTTTGTCAGGGACAGCCTGAGCAGGGCACAGGAACTTGAAGGAAATTCGAGGGGAGGGAAGATGTTTCAGGTGAAGGGGTGGGAGATGAGGAGGGGGGCCACAGGGGCCACGTCGGGGGGCACAAGCCAGGGAGTGAGTGAGGAGGGAGGACCTGTGTGAGGATCCCTTTCTTTCCTCCTCTTCCTTTCTCTCCCAGCCCACCTGCCTGTCCATCACCAACCCCCCAAAAGCCTCCCAGTCCCCAGACTGTACATGAAACAAAAATCCTGGTGTCCACCCTGAAAATAAATACTGTTGCTTAAAAAAAAAGAAAGAAGAGAAAGAAAGAAAGAAAGACACAAACCCAAACCCCAAAGCCAAACAGCAAGTCTGTTATTTGGGAGTTTAATGAGCCCGTGTGAAGTCGCTGCTGGGCTGGAAACGATGAGGCTCCCTGCAGGAAGACTGGGGGCTTCGTTTTCCACTCCAAAGATGCCAAGAGGTCAGGTTCTGTGGGAACAGTTGGGGGGGCAAGGGACCTGTGACCTGGGGTCCCCTTCTCCTTCTTCCCCTCCCAGCCCGCCCTGCCCCCTGAGCTCCTGGCTGCAGCTGAGAGCAAGGACTCTGCCCCTTTGAACCACTTTTCTCCCCACTCCTGGCAATAGAAATGCCTTCCAGTGGCAGCCGCCCCCTGGGTGCTGGGGACTTCCCTGGGTGACTGCCTTTCCTCCTGTGATGGGTCTGTGGATGGATGTTAGTTGCATTTTATTATTAGTAGTAGTAGTAGTAGTAGTAGTAGTATTTTGAGATGGAGTCTCACTCTAAGGCTGGAGTGCAGTGGTGCGATCTTGGCTCACTGCAACCTCCACCTCCCGGGTTCAAGCGATTCTCCTGCCTCAGCCTCCTGAGTAGCTGAGATTATAGGCGCACATCACGCCCGGCTAATTTTTTTTTTTAATTTTTAGTAGAGACGGGGTTTTGCCATGTTGGCCAGGCTGGTCTCAAACTCTGGACCTCAGGTGATCCACCCGTTTTGGCCTCCCAAAGTGCTGGGATTACAGGCATGAGCCATCGTGCCCGGCCTATTTTATTTTATTTTTGAGACAGGGTCTCGCTCTGTTGCCCAGGCTGGAGTGCAGTGGCGTGATCATGGCTCACTTCAGTCTCAGCTTCGTGGGCTCAAGTGCTCCTCCTGGCTCAGTCCCTTGAATAGCTAGGAGCACAAGCCTGTACCACCATGCCCGGCTAAGTTTTGAAACAAATTTTATTTGTATAGACAGGGTCTTGCCATGTTGTCCAGGCTGGTCTCAAACTCCTGGCATCAAGTGATCCTCCCGCCTCAGCCTCCCAAAGTGCTGGGATTACAGGCATGAGCCACCGCGCCTGGCCAGTCGCATTTTATGGATAGGAAAACGGCTCAGAGAGTTTAGGTGGCAGGCCCTTGGTCAGTAGGCGATAGAGTCAGGGTTCAAACCCAAGTCTGACTTCAAAGCTCACGGCCATGACCATGGCCTGGACCCAGGCTGGTCCTGGGGCGCCTTTCCCACCTCTCCTGCTGTCCTGTGCTCCTGCCCCCCACGCATTCCACAAAACCTAGGTTCGAAGGTGGGAGACAGAGTGGAGGATAGAGCAAGGGACCTATGAGATGCAGGCCTGGAATGGTGGATCTGGGGCCAGTGTCAGTCAGGCTCTGCACTCCCAAGGTGTCAGCCAGGGGCAGTGGCCCGGGCTGGCGCCCGCGGTGACAAGAGAACACTAGTGTGGTGGTCACCGCAGGCGGCTGCTGTTATGCTCTTGGCCCTATTTTAAAAATAGTCAGGACTTCAAACATGGACTCCCAAGGAAAACAAACAGTCCCGCGTCCGTCTGCCCGCACACACCAGCTGGTGGGTAAAATTAGCCTGGTGGTGACTACAGAGCCGTGAGGCCCGGCCCCGCTGTTTGCCCAGGCTGCGGTGGGCTGGCTCCCAGCTGTGGGCTGCCCCAAAGACCTCCCTGGCTGGAGCCTCTCCCTGTACGCATTCAGCCTTTCACCGTGGGAGAGGAGGCTCTGGGAGTCCCTGCCCCCAGCTGCATGAATACAGCAGGGCCCTAGTGCCATAGCTGGAAAAGCCCTGGGTTTGAATCCTGACGCTGCCACTTCCTGGCTCTGTGGCCTTTGGTGGGAAAAACCCATTTCTGTGCCCATTTTTTTAGTTGGAAAACAGGTGACCAGGGTTTGTTGCAGCCTTGGTATGAAGTTGAGTCAGAATGTATGTTAAATGCTTAGTGCCTGACACACAGTGAACGCTCTGTAAATGGTCTGATTCTTATTCAAGTGGGAGTTCTGTGGATTCCGGGAAGCCAAGTAAGGTAAGTTATCAGCTCCTCCAATATCCCTAGAAGCGCCAAACCACCATCCCAATAGACTCACGATTTCATCTCCCCACTGGACAAGTAAGGCCCAGAGATGACTGAGGCCTGGCTCACCAGGCTGGGAAATTGTCCACACCATCCCCAGGGACTCCAGGAGTCCAGGTTCCAAGCCAAGGTCACTGGGGCTTCTGGGCATCTTGGAACCCTGCAGAAGTGATGGCTCCTGTCTCTTTTAGGTGATCATGGGGGGTGGCCGGAAATACATGTACCCCAAGAATAAAACTGATGTGGAGTATGAGATTGACGAGAAAGCCAGGGGCACGAGGCTGGACGGCCTGGACCTCGTTGACACCTGGAAGAGCTTCAAACCGAGACACAAGGTAGCCTGTGCTGGGGCCATGTGGCTGCAGAGGTGGCCTGTGATGGGGAGAGGCTGTGTGACCTCCGCTCTGAAGCTCTGTTGTCCTCTGTAGAAAGGGCATCAGAAATCTTTCCTCCATTGGCTCAAATGGCCTAAGAAATATACAAACGGTAGATAGTTGGTGACTAATCATTTCCTTCCCTTGGAGGGGACACCAGAGAGAGGCGGACGGTGAGGAGGAGGCTGGGCCAGGGAATAACCTGCGTGGACATTCAGTCACCCTGAGCACCTATTGTATGTAGGTGCCCGGTGGGGCATGCGGGAGGCACAGAGGCTGAGCCAGATGGCCAAGGAAACATGGAACGCTGTGTGCCTGCATGGGGGATGCCTGGCTCTGCAGGCGCCCTGGGGGGACAGACCACAGGGAGGGGCCAAGAAGCTCTGGGCAAGTAGGAGGACGGAGGGAGGAGGCAGCGCTGGATGGATCAGGGGAGGACATGGTTGGCCCCAGTGTGCAAGCCACAGAGGGAGTGGGGAAGCCCTCCACAGTGAGTCCCCCTTGGCTGGGAGACAGAATAGATTGGGGAAGGGAGGCTGGAGGGACCCCAAGCTCCAGCTCCTTGGAGTGGCCTCTGGCCCTTTAAATCTGAGCTGCTGGCCTGCGGGCCTGGGGCAGCTGGGGTCTGGAAATGACTGTGGTCAGGGCTGAAGACAGTGGGGAGTAGCCTGGCAGCCACTTTGATGTCACTCTGGGGTTGGGTTTCTGCAAGTTCCAGGACTGGCCCCTGGGGAGGCCTCGTGGGATGAGGCTGGGCCAAGAACGAGGTGGGGGTAGGGACTAGGGAAGGGCCCCCGTGGGGTTGGTGGGGGTGTGGGACTGAGTGGCTTTGAACCCTTTCCATCTCTTCTGAGTCAGCTCAGGCTGGGCCAGAGCCCCCTCCCAGCTCAAGCCAGAGAGACACCAGCCTCAGTTTCTCTACGTGGCACATGGGGCCAGAGCTGCATCCTCCTTGCCCAGGCAGGGTGCTTACCCAGGAGCTCGGTCTAGACCTCTAAGACGGGGAGAGAGCATCTACACCATGGCCCCGAGCCTGGCCACATTGGGTATCAGGTCCCATGGAGGCCCCACATCCCTAGAAAATCATGCCTTAAGAGTGGGTTCTAGAGTCAGTTTCACCTTTACCATTCAGTGGCTACATGGTCTGTGTGCCTCAGTGCCCTCATCTGTAAAGAGGGAGTAACAGGAGCAACCCTGGAGGGAGAGAGCACAGGAGAGCCACCTCCAGGACGCAGGGGCTGGGGGGACGCAGAGCCCCACTTTCTGAGCCTCCCTGCCCTCCTCCCCACAACAGCCCCTGAGGCTTGAAAAGCCACTGATCCCACTGTCATTGCCAAGAGAAGGCAGGGGGTCTTCTAAGGGCACACAGCAGATCCTTGGCAGTGCTGGGACCCCTGGTCCAGGCCCACATGGTGCCCTCTCCAGGCCTGGCCTAGCTGGCTTCTTTCCATGGACTTTATTCCCTGGGAAAACAGCCACACCTTTATCTCCCCCCGAGATGGGGTCCCCAAAGCAGAGCTGGGGCTTTGCTTCCTCCCTGGCCCTCCACAGCCTCCAGAAAACACAGCCCACGCCTGTCAGCACTCAAGGCCCCTGGAGATCTGTGCCTGGTTCTTCTTTGCCCTGTGATCCCTCCCTCCTGGAATAGCCTTCCTGACCCTAGGCTGTTCAATTCCCACTTGTCCTCCAGGGACCCATTAGAACATCACCTCCACCAGGAAGCCCTCCCTGGTCCTGTGTCTGGGCTCACGGCCTCCCTGGGCTCTATCAGAATTCTCATCCCCTTGTATTACACATTATAATAGGCTATTGATTCATCGTTTCTTAAGGTCAGGGATGGTGGGTCCTCGGGAGAGATTTTTAAGTGAGGAAGGAAACAAGTAAAGGTCTCAGACTCTGATAGCTGCTGGGGTCAGTCCTTCCGACTCTCCCTAGCCCCCGGCATGTGCTGACACAGCCCTTCCTCCTAGCATTCCCACTTCATCTGGAACCGCACGGAACTCCTGACCCTTGACCCCCACAATGTGGACTACCTATTGGGTAAGTGGAGGGGGTGGAGTGGAGGATGCATGGCTCAGAGCCTGGTGGCTGGAGCTGCGTGTGGCCAGCACCTGGGGACAAGGCCCTAGCCTAACTCCCACTTAGGGGCCTCTGCCCTTGGGCTCCAGGACCTGGGAGAGGCAAGGAAGGGGGTTCTGGTTCCTGGAATTAGGCTTGAAATCTGCTGGCTGTGCAGGGGGATTAGCCCCATTGGGCACAAGAAGAAACTGAAGCTCAGAGAGTGGAGTGGCCTGCGGCATGCGGCCCAGGCAAGTTTGAGCCCTAGCTGGGAACTGGGACTTAATGGCTGCTGGGCTATGGAGCCTGGGACCTGGAGTCAGCTCTACTGTATGCATGGCCAGGGCAGAAGCCAGCCAAGTTGTCTCTGCCCATCCTGACAATTGCCCTGCTCCCCAGGCAGTGGGGAGCAGGTGGCGAGGGCCCAGGGGCAGCTTCAGATCTGGTGGGATGAGGCCCTGAGCACCACCATGCAGCTATCCGAGTCTTCTTTTCCAGCTGCCTGTAGTGCCGAGCAAGTGGTGGCAAAATCTCTTGCAGACATTTCCCAAGGAACACAGCTCCGCGTCCTGGGTGTCGTTAGAGGTTATGGGCTCAGAGCTGTGTGCCTGGTGGGTCCTCCAGACACATGCACACAGCCTCTTGCTTTCCTGGGTCACGTGGCACACACCCAGTACCACATGGGCTGTGCATGCACCCGTGTATCATGCTGGTTTTGCTCATGGATCTTAGAGCCAGAGTGCTGTGTTCAACTCCAGCTCTACCACCTCTAAGTTGTGTGACCTTGGGCAAGTGATTTCTCCTCTTTCTGCCTCAGTTTCCTCTTCTATAAAGTAGGGATAATGACTCTCCCATAAAATGGAGATAGTGATGGGGCTGGAGACAACCCCCGGGTTGTCATGAGCATGACATGAACTTGTGTTGTATAAGTTATCTGTTACTGCATAACAAATTATCTCAAAACTTAAGCCAGGTACAAGCTGGGCATGGTGGCCCAGCACTTTGGGAGGCCGAGGCGGGCGGATCATGAGGTCAGGAGATCGAGACCATCCTGGCTAACAAGGTGAAGCCCCGTCTCTACTAAAAAGACAAAAAATTAGCCTGGCGTGGTGGTGGGCGCCTGTAGTCCCAGCTACTCAGGAGGCTGAGGCGGGAGAATGGTATGAACCCAGGAGGTGGAGGTTGCAGTGAGCCAAGATAGCACCACTGCACTCCGGCCTGGGTGACAGAGCGAGACTCCGTCTAAAAACAAACAAACAAACAAAAACTTAGGCCAGGTGCAATGGCTCACGCCTGTAATCCTAGCACTTAGGGAGGCCAAGGCAGGTTGATCACTTGAGCCCAGGAGTTTGAGACCAGCCTGGGCAACATAGCGAGACCTCAATTCTACAAAAAATTTTTTAAAACTGGCCAGGTGGGGTGGTGCACACCTTTAGTCCCAGCTACTCAGGAGGCTGAGGTAGGAGGATCCACCTGAGCCCAGGAGTTCGAGGCTGCAGTGAGTTGTGATTATGCCACTGCACTCCAGCCTGGGTGACAGAGCAAGACCCTACCTTAAAAAAAAAAAAAAGAAAGAAAGAAAGAAAACATTAGCCAGGTGTGGTGGTGCCAGCCACTCAGGAAGCTGAGGTGGGAGGCTTGCTTGAGCCCAAGAGTTCGAGGCTGCAGTGAGCTGTGATCATGCCACTGCACTCCAGTTTGGGTAACAGAGTGAGACCCTGTCACAAAACAAAACTTAACAGTTTAAAACAAGAGTAAACATTTATTGCCTCACTCAGTTTCTTTGGGTCAGGAATCTGGGGACAGCTTAGCTGGGTCTCCCATGAGGTCACAGTCATCTGAAGGCTTGACTGGGGCTGGTGCTTCCAGGATGGTTCACTCACATGGATGGCGAGTTGGTCTTGGCTGTTGGCAGGAGGCCTCAGTTCCTTGGCCCATTGCTCTCTATAGAGCAGCTTGAGTGTCCTCATCACATGGTGGCTGGCTTCCCACAGAGATCCAAGAGTATATAAACAGAAGCTACAACATTTTATGCCCCAGCCTTGGAAATCACACACCATCATTTCAGTGGCATTCTATGGCATACAAAGGCTAGTGTGGGAGGAGACCACACAAGCGCGAGAATTCCAGGGGGCAGGGGTTATTGGGCACCATCTTGGAGGCTGGCTTTTGCCTGCTTCCAAAGCGATAATAGCATGTGGCACCAAGTGAACACTGTGTGCATGGGGGCTATTGTTTGGCTGTGTACCCACTCACAGAGGGGCAGGGTGTTCTGGAAGGACACCAGAATCAGAAGGACACCAGAATCAGAAGCACCAGCATAGGACACATGGAACTTTGTGCCATGGGCAAGGAATGGATCATTCTCCTTATGTCACAAGTGAGAAAACGGAGCCCAGTGAGCAGGAGGGACAATGATTCCAAACCTGCTGTTTCGCTGCACAGGCCACCGTGCCCTTCAAACCCAACATGTAAATGCACACACACCCTAGCGGCCCCATCGAGTCCAGGCTGTGACCCTCTGCCTTGGGGCCACAGTGCTGTGTGCTGAGCCCTGCAGGCTGGAGGCAGACTGACTGATGGATTTGAACCCCAGATCTGCCACTTCTCAGCTGACAGTAGCAAGTTATGGAACACCTCTGGACCTCAGTGCTCCTTCTCTGTAAAATGGGCATGGCAATCCCGCCACGCCATAGTGGTGGGAATAAAGATGAAAGGAATTGGGGCCGGGTGCGGAGGCTCACGCCTGTAATCCCAACACTTTGGGAGGCCGAGGTGGGCGGATGACCTGAGGTCAGGAGTTCGAGACCAGCCTGGCCAACATGGTGAAACCCTGTCTCTACTTAAAATACAAAAAAAATTAGCTGGGTGTGGTGATGCATGTCTGTAATCGCAGCTATTCAGGAGGCTGAGGCAGGAGAATCATTTGAACCCGGGAGGCAGAAGTTGCAGTGAGCCGAGATCGCGCCACTGCACTCCAGCCTGGACAACAGAGTGAGACTCTGTCTCCAAAAAAAAAAAAAAAAGGAAAGAAAAAGAAAAAGAAAAAAGAAAAAAAAATAAATGAATTGGGGGCCCACAAAAATCACCCAGATAAGGATCCTCCCAGCCACCATACTCTACCCCAAGTTGGCTGTGGGGAGCCTGTGCTCCCTGAGACGCCCCAGCTTCCTTGGAGTCCTCCTAGCAGGGTCACAGCCTCTCAGCATCCACATCCACGTCCTCCTCAGGTCTCTTCGAGCCAGGGGACATGCAGTACGAGTTGAACAGGAACAACGTGACGGACCCGTCACTCTCCGAGATGGTGGTGGTGGCCATCCAGATCCTGCAGAAGAACCCCAAAGGCTTCTTCTTGCTGGTGGAAGGTAGGGGCCCCAGGTCTGCTGAGAGGGGGCTGTTGGAAACACGGCCCTGGTGTCGGGATGGAGAAGTCCAGCTCTTAAAGGGAACCGACTGGTTTGGGGGTGAAGGGAGAGGTCCCTTTAGGAGGATAGGTTATGGAAGGAGACGGGTGGTGCTGTAGACACTCCCAGCCCAGCAAGCTGCTCTCTTTTGGGCATGGAGATGCAAGTTAGGTTCACCAGTCCAGGAAGGCTTCCTGGGAGGAGGCAGATTTCTCCCCTTTGGTAGTCTTTCTTGGAGACCCGGCCCTGGAGGGGCAAGCAGCCCCTCAGCCTCTCTGCCCTGAAAAGCGAATCCGCAGGCCCCGGCTTTCCCACGCTGTGTGCTGACGTTCCCAGGCTCTTCCAGCGCCGGCCAGGGGCCTTGCAGACAGACCTGAATTCTTGGCCTGGCGCTGCCATCTGCTGGCGGTGTGACCTCTACCTGTGTGCTTCTGTTAGGTGAAGCCAAAAATAGCATCTGTCTCCTGGAGAGTGATTCGTCTCCATTGTGTTCAGAGACATAAAGTACTTGGAACGGGGCCCAGTAAAGAATAAACCCAGTTTCTATTATTAGCCTTATTATGGCTACACAATAGTTAAGGCGGGAACAATAGGAAGTGTGAGGAAGTGATAAAGATTCCAGAAAGCTTCCAGTGCTAACAGCCCTTGCCCACCGCAGTTCCTCATGTTGCCCTGCTGATATCGGTATGTATACACACACGCACATGCACACACGTGAACATGTTGGCACATATGCTCCCCACGCATACACACACGCTCAGCCCCTCCGCCTTCCAGAGGCGAGCGTCCGCCAGCCCAGCTTGGCTGCCTTCTTGCCAAACCCCGGGGTTCCCACTCGAGCACAGCGGTCTTGGCCTAGCCCCGAACAGGCCTCTGACGCCGAGGAGCCAGCCAGAAACCAGCGGTAGCGAGCATGGGCTCCCCCGGGAGCGGTTTCCTTTGTGAGCAAGGCCAGGATGGGCCGGCCAGGCCAGCTGCTCCCAGAGCCACAACAAAGGGAGGACCCGCCCTGCCAGCCTGCCGGGCCCGCCGTGAGGCTCAGGCTGGTGGGAACAGAGGGCTGCCTGGCGCCCAGGACCCTCCAAGCTGGGAGTGTCCACCAGGCAGCGCCCTCCTGTTAGCGAGGGAGGTGTTCCTTTAAGGTCACAGAGCCCTGGGCCGCTGGGCCAAGCCTCCAGCCAGGCCCCTGCACTCACCCGGAGGTGGGAGGCGGAGGCGGAGGCGGCGGGGGTTCAGGCTTCGTCAGGGCTTTGTGGAACCTGCCACAGGCACTGGGGACTTTCACCACCTCTGGGAGCTCCGTGCTTTCTTTTTAGAGGGGATGATTTGAGGTAGAGATGAAAAACGGGGTTAGGACAAGTCACACCTGAATTCACATCCTGGCAAATCCCACCGTGGGCTTCCCCACACTAGGCCTCAGTTGCTCCATCTGTAAACAGGACCGATCATATTCCTCTCTGCCCAGCATTGCTGTGCAGGGGAAAAGAGACATGGGTGTGTCGTGCCTGGCACATTGTAGGGATTCCAGCGTGCCCCCTTCCCTACCTACCAAAGGCTTCAGTGCCTCCTTCAAGCAGCTAAAGACAGTGCTGGGAGGGGTGGTGGGAGGAGTACAGCTTCCCGGCCTGGTGAAACTGATTACACATCTGGACTTTGCAGCCCCCACGCATGTGCCTTTGGCCCCGGGGCTGTCCCTCTCTGGCCTCCGTCAGGTTGAATGGCTGCGTAAAATGCCTAGGCTGTGGTGCTAGCACAGAGTGGTGCCCGGCGAAGGTTCCTGTCCTTCCCTAGCTAACAAAGGTTAATCCAGCAGCAGTGTCATGGGGCTGGGGAGCAGATCTTCCTCCTCTCCTCCCTCACCCGAGGCCTTTGCCTCGGTGTCCCAAGGAGGCAGGATTGACCACGGGCACCATGAAGGCAAAGCCAAGCAGGCCCTGCACGAGGCGGTGGAGATGGACCGGGCCATCGGGCAGGCAGGCAGCATGACCTCCTCGGAAGACACTCTGACCGTGGTCACTGCGGACCATTCCCACGTCTTCACCTTTGGTGGATACACCCCCCGTGGCAACTCTATCTTTGGTAGGTGGGCCTTCTTTGGGGTGGACACTCCTGGGGTCTCCTGTCTACCCACCTGGGAGCAGGAGTGGGTGGGAGAACCAGCAAGCCCAGAGCATGGTGGGGACTCAGTGACAACTGGGTGGGGAGGAAGAGTTACTGGGGATGGGGAGAAAATGCAGGGTGAGGCGGGGGAGTGAGTTGAGTGGTGGTCGGGTGGACAGGCAGGTGGGTGGATGGATGGCCACATTGACCATGGCTGGGCAAGAACATGGATAGATGAATGAGAGAGAGGATGGCTGGCTGGATGATGGATGGATGGATGGGTGGATGGATGGATGGACAGATGAATGGGAGGGACATGGGTACAATGAAAACTGGAGAATGGTTAGTTGGAAGTAATAAGGTTTAGAAGGTGGCTTCATGGAGGCATTGCAGGGCCCTTCAAAGAAGATCCCAGGGGTTACCAAGCCACCAAGGAGCCTAATCTGGGGGCTGGGGACTGTACTCCTGGTGCCCCAACATGACCCCTGAACACCCCCTCCCTGTGCAGGTCTGGCCCCCATGCTGAGTGACACAGACAAGAAGCCCTTCACTGCCATCCTGTATGGCAATGGGCCTGGCTACAAAGTGGTGGGCGGTGAACGAGAGAATGTCTCCATGGTGGACTATGGTGAGACCTCCAGGACCCAGGGCTGGGAGGGGACAGGGCACCCCTTGGGGACGGGTTTGGGAATAGGGTGTCAGCTTGTGGTCAAGGTCAGGGGTCTCAGAATGACTGGGACTTGAGTCAGAACAACCTCAGTTTGAATCACCTTCTATGATCTAGCAGCTCTGAGACTTCGGGCATGTGACTTCACCTTTCTCCGCTTCCGTTTCCTCTCTAAAAGGGTTCTACCTTTGAAGGTTGTCTGAAGGACCAAATGGGTCTGATGAGCTTAGCATAGTCCCTGGCACAAGTAGGTGCTCAATATTTTATACTCATTTTTCTTGGCCCTATAATATTCCAGTATACAAGACTTTGCAGTTAGTTCATCCCATCCCATATCATTCATTCTTTCTTGATACTCCCAGTGGTTCCAGGGAGTCTAAAGATGCAGCAGTGGTGAGAGTCTCCCCCTCCACTCTCCCTGCTAATCCAAGCAGCCCGAATGAGGTTAATTTTCTCTGTTGGGGGTTGAGAATGCAGACTCCTGTGTCAGAACAGGCTCAGGTTCAAATCCTGTGGCCTTAGGCGAAATGACTTTCCCACGTTGAGCCTCCTTTTCCTTTTCTGTGAAATGGGAGCATTCAAGTCAGCCTGGAAGGGAGATGGAAAAGCTGCGTGCGCAGCACCGGGCCCCTGGCAGGCTCTCAGCAGGCATTTCTCCTGGCCCACAGCTCACAACAACTACCAGGCGCAGTCTGCTGTGCCCCTGCGCCACGAGACCCACGGCGGGGAGGACGTGGCCGTCTTCTCCAAGGGCCCCATGGCGCACCTGCTGCACGGCGTCCACGAGCAGAACTACATCCCCCACGTGATGGCGTATGCAGCCTGCATCGGGGCCAACCTCGACCACTGTGCCCCTGCCAGCTCGGCAGGCAGCCTTGCTGCAGGCCCCCTGCTGCTCGCGCTGGCCCTCTTTCCCCTGAGCATCCTGTTCTGAGGGCCCAGGGCCCGGGCACCCATGAGCCCGTGACAGATGCCAACTTCCCACTCCCCAGTGCTGCCCACTGCCTGGCAGCCCACCCCTCAAGGGGCAGGGAGGTGGGGGCCTCCTCAGCCTCTGCAACTGCAAGAAAGGGGACCCAGGAAACCAAAGTCTGCCGCCCACCTCACTCCCCTCTGGAATCTTCCCCAAGGGCCAAACCCACTTCTGGCCTCCAGCCTTTGCTCCCTCCCCGCAGCCCTTTGGCCAACAGGGTAGATTTCTCTTGGGCAGGCAGAGAGTACAGACTGCAGAAATTCTCAAAGCCTCTTATTTTTCTAGCAAACGTATTTCTCCAGACCCAGAGGCCCCGAAGCCTCCATGGAACATTCCGGATCTGACCCTCCCACTCTCATCTCCTGACCCTCCCACTCTCATCTCCTGACCCTCCCACTCTCATCTCCTGACCCTCCCACTCTCGTCTCCTGACCCTCCCACTCTCGTCTCCTGACCCTCCCACTCTCATCTCCTTCCCTCTGGAACCCCCCAGGCCCTACCATGCTCATGTTCCTGTCCCCAGGCCCAGCCCTCCCTTCAGGGGAGATGAGGTCTTTCTCCTCAGGACAAGGCCTTGCTCACTCACTCACTCCAAGGCCACCAGGGTCCCAGGAAGCTGATGCCTGGGTGGCCATCCTACCCAGCGTGGCCCAGGCCGGGAAGAGCCACCTGGCAGGGCTCACACTCCTGGGCTCTGAACACACATGCCAGCTCCTCTCTGAAGCGACTCTCCTGTTTGGAACGGCAAAAAAATTTTTTTTTTCTCTTTTTGGTGGTGGTTAAAAGGAAACACAAAACATTTAAATAAAACTTTCCAAATATTTCTGAGGACAGAGCTGAGTCTTTGTGGTCAGTAAGAAAAAGACTGAAAGAAGCTTATTTCTCTGGGAAGAACTGGCCTCAGGGCCCAGGGTACAGGTGGGTTGGACAGGGTGGAAAGGCCTTCTGCTGTCCTGGGGGCTTCACACTCCCTACCTGTGCCGCTTTGGGCACGTTGCTTTGTGTCTCTGTGGAATGGGAGACAACCCCCTTCTGGGTTGTTGTGAGGATTAAAGAGGAGGCTGGGTGCAATGGCTCACACCTGTAATCCCAGCACTTTGGGAGGCAGCGGCAGGTGGATCATTTGAGGTCAGCAGTTCAAGACCATCCTGGCCAACATGATGAACGCTGTCTCTACAAAAAATACAAAAATTAGCCAGGCATGGTGGCGCGCACGCCTGTAGTCCCACCTACTCCGGACGCTGAGGCAGGGAGAATCGCTTGAACCCAAGAAGCAGAGGTTGTAGTGAGCCGAGACAGCGCCACTGCACTCCAGCCTGGGTGATGGGTGATGGAGGGAGACTCTGTCTCAGAAAACAAAACAAAACAAAACAACAACAACAAAAAAAGATAAAAGAGGAGTGCCTGTGTGCCCAGAAACCCACAGCAAGGAGGACTTCAGGGGCCCAGTGGCAGCCCGGCTGCATGATACCTACAAGCAGCACTACATACCTTGGCCCATTTCATTCATTCAACAAATACAGACTGCATGCTAGGCATGGTATTAAGTCTTAAGAATTGTTGGCCGAGTGCTGTGGCTCAGGCCTGTAATCCCAGAACTTTGGGAAGCCGAGGCGGGTGGATCATCTGAGGTTGGGAGTTCGAGACCAGCCTGGGCAACATGGAGAAACCCCGTCTCTACTAAAAATACAAAATTAGGTGTGCCTGTAATCCCAGCTACTCAGGAGGCTGAGGCGGGAGAATCGCTTGAACCTGGGAGGCAGAGGTTGCAGTGAGCCGACATTGTGCCATTGCACTCCAGCCTGGGCAACAAGAGTGAAATTCCATCTCAGAAAAAAAAAAAAAAAAAAAGAATTTAGTGGTGAACATGACAGACAAGGCTGGACAGAGGGCTCCTTGCCCTCACAGAGAGTCAGCCTAGCTTAGCAACTGTGATCTTTCCATTTCTGATATTCACACCTTGGTACTAGACTCAGGCCTGTAGCTGACCTTGTGGGGATACAGACTTGTCCAAGTTTGCTCCTTTTGCTTCATTGAAATGAAAATTCCTTTAATAAGGATAACAATCATGACGATTAACACTGATCATTTACAACATGCCGGGTCTGTGCTTGACGCTTTATGTGGATTCATTGCATTTAATCCTCATTAGGAAATAGGCCCCCATCATCACATGTATAGGTGAGGACCCCGAGGGTTTGGGAAGTGAGGTGATTGCCCAAAGGCCCCCAAGCTGTGGAGCTAGTATTTGAAGCCAGGTGTATCCTATTCCAAAGCTCCTGTACTTAATACCATCCTTTATTTGGTTATAACACACTTCAAACCTCCTGTCAACCAGGTCCTGAAGCAGACAATACTAATGACTCATGACATATACCAGTTAAATATAAACTCAGGAAGATGAGAAGCCATATGTCAGAAGTGGACTTCTTCAGGATTGAAAATGCAAACTAAGCAGATTTGTCTCTGAGCTTCCTAGCAGTCCTGACAAAAAAGGGAAGCACAGCCAAGCTGACGCTGGGATAAAAGATGAAACTATAGGCCAGGCACAACGGTGCACACCTGTAATCCCAGCACTTTGAAAGGCTGAGGTGGGAGGATTGCTTGAGGGCAGGAGTTCAAGACCAACCTGGGCAACATAGCGAGACCCTGTCTCTACAAAAAATAAAAAAATTAGCCAGGTATGGTGACATGTGCCTGTAGTCTAGCTACTTGGGAGGCTGAGGCGGGAGAATCACTACAGCCCAGGAGTTAGAGGCTGCAGTCAGCTATGATCATGCCACTGCACTCCAGGCTGGGTGAAGGAGCAAGACCTTGTCTCTAGTTAAAAAGAAAATAAACTGCCAGGAGTGGTGGCTCACACCTGTAATCAAAATACTTTGGGAGGCTGAGGCCGGAGGATCCCTTGAGCCCAAGAGTTTGAGACTAGCCTGAGCAACATGGCAAAACCCATCTTCATGAAAAATACACTGATTACGGGGGCATGATGGCAGACATCTATAGTCCCAGCTACTTGGAGGGCTGAGGGGGAGGATCACTTCAGCCTGGGAGACAGGGGTCGCAATGAGTCGAGATCGTGCCACTGCACTCCAGCCTGGGCAACAAAGTGAGACCCTGTCTCAAAAATTAATACATAGAGGCCGGGCGCTGTGGCTCACGCTTGTAATCCCAGCACTTTGGGAGGCCGAGGCGGGCAGATCACGAGGTCAGGAGATCGAGACCACGGTGAAACCCTGTCTCTACTAAAAACACAAAAAATTAGCTGGGCGTGGTGGCGGGCGCCTGTAGTCCCAGCTCCTCGGAGAGGCTGAGGCAGGAGAATGGCGTGAACCCGGGAGGCGGAGCTTGCAGTGAGCCGAGATTGCGCCACTGCACTCCAGCCTGGGCGACAGAGCGAGACTCCGTCTCAAAAAAAAAAAAAAAAAAATTAATACATAGAAAAAGGAAAGAAACTATATGCATACATCATTCTGGCCAGGACCAAGAGGAAACGCCTCATCTTGAACTGTACAATGCAGTGTTTTCTAGGTGTTATTTCCACACCACCTTCTCAATTGTTGCCGTATCCATACTATTATTTCCCTTTTTTTTTTTTTTGAGACAGAGTCTCGCTCTTTCGCCCAGGCTGGACTGCAGTGGCGCGATCTCGGCTCACTGCAAGCTCCGCCTCCTGGGTTCACGCCATTCTCCTGCCTCAGCCTCCCAAGTAGCTGGGACCATAGGTGCCACCACCATGCCCGGCTAATTTTTTGTATTTTTAGTAGAGACGGGGTTTCACCGTGTTAGCCAGGATGGTCTCGATCTCCTGACTTCATGATCTGCCCACCTTGGCCTCCCAAAGTGCTGGGATTACAGGCATGAGCCACCGTGCCAGCTGTATACTATTATTTCCTAAACACTCCTTTAAATTCACATTTAAGCAGTCAGTTTTTAAATGTTCCCAGTACCACCTGAAGTCAATTTACATGTCTCCAGGGTGTGCAAACCACACTTGGTTTTGTTTTGTTTTTATTTCCATAGGTTTTGGGGGAACAGGTAGTGTTTGGTTACATTAGTAGGTTCTTTAGTGGTGAGTTGTGAGATTTTGGTGTATCCATCACCTGAGCAGTATACACTGAATCTAATTTGTAACCTTTTATCCCTCGTCCCCTTCCCACCCTTTCCTCCAGATTCCCCAAAGTCCATTGTATCATTCCTATGCCTTTTCATCCTCATAGCTTAGCTCCCACTTATGAGTAAGAACATACGATATTTGGTTTTCCATTCCTGAGTTACTTCACTTAGAATAGTAGTCTCCAATCCCATTGCTGCAAATGCCATTAGTTCATTCCTTCTGAATTAATATTCCATCATATTCATCTATATATATACACATACACATATACATATATACACATATACACATACACCACAGTTTATCCACTCATTGATTGTGGAGATTTGGACTGGTTCCATATTTTTGTAATTGCGAATTGTGCCGCCATAAACATGCGTGTGCAAGAATCTTTTCCGTTGAATGACTTCTTTTCCTCTGAGTAGATACCCAGTAGCAGGATTGCTGGATCAAGTGGTAGTTCTACTTTTAGTTCTTTAAGGAATCTCCACACTGTTGTACTAGTTTACACTCCCAACAGCAGCGTAGAAGTGTTCCCTTTTCACTGCATCCATTACAACATCTATTATTGTTTTGATTTTTTGATTATGACCATTCTTGCGGGAGTAAGGTGGTATCGCATTATGATACCACCTTGATTGGCATTTCCCTGATCATTAGTGATGTTGACCATTTTTTCATATGCCTGTTGGCCATCTGTGTATCTTCTTTTGAGAATTGTCTATTCATGTCCTTAGCCCACTTTTTGACGGGTTTTTATTTTATTTTTTTATTTTTTGAGACGGAGTCTTGCTCTGTCGCCCAGGCTGGACTGCAGTGGCGCGATCTCGGCTCACTGCAAGCCCCACCTCCTGGGTTCACGCCATTCACCTGCCTCAGCCTCCTGAGTAGCTGGGACTACAGGTGCCTGCCACAACGCCCAGCTAATTTTTTTGTATTTTTAGTAGAGATGGGACTTCACCGTGTTAGCCAGGATGGTCTCGATCTCCTGACCTTGTGATCTGCCCACCTCGGCCTCCCAAAGTGCTGGGATTATAGGCGTGAGCTACCACGCCCGGCCTTTTGTTTTTTTATTGGTAATTTGTTTGAGTTCCTTGTAGATTCTGTGTATTTATCCTTTGTTGGATGTATAGATTGTGAAGATTTTCTGCCTGTGGGTTGTCTGACAAACCACACTTTGTTATCTTGCATTGGGTTTCCACGGAGACAGAACCTGAGACAGGACTCAGCACAAGTAGTTTGTTTATTAGAAGAACGCAGAAAGCTGCACAAATCGGGGACTGAGGAAGCAAGGAAGGAAAGGGAAGGATGTTGAGAAAGATGTGTTTTTAAACAGGTTGCCACTGAGGCTGGCCAGGGCTCAATCCCACGAAGGCCCTCTGGGAGATGGTGTGGGAGCGATACTTCAGAGATATCTCACCCAAGGGGCGAGGGAGCAGGGGTATTTATTCTTCAACTCTCACCTCTCGTTGGCTGAGGGCTGCTTCTGGGGAAATTAACACTGGCACTTCTGACCTTCCCCATGAAGGTCTGAGAGAAAGCCTCCAGGCCTGGTCCTGGAACATCAACTGCTCAAAGGACACAAACCAACAGCTTCTGTTGAACTTTGGGATACATTGCTGGGGTAGAAAGCGCAACCTGCGAGTCAGAGAGACAGAGGTCCACATCTCTGCTCCATCACTTTCTCAGTTCTACGAACTTGGGCAAGGGATTCAGCTTCTCTGACGCCCGTGCCTAGTGATGCCTAGCACATAGTGAGGACTTAGGACCCCATTAGGAGCCAGGAGCTCCTCCTGCCCACACTCCAGGCTGTGGGATGATGTGTCCTTCAAGAAGCAGAGATTGAGGTGCTCAGGCCCCCATGGCTTCAGGGTCTCCCCACGCTCAGGCTGAGCCCTGGGTCACTTATCACCTTATATTTTAACTGCTGTGGGCCCTGAGTCCTAATTGGAGCCGAAGTTCAGGCATAGGTCCCAGCTCCATTCACAACTAGGGCCGGTGGCCATGGACCTAGACCCTAGGGATGACAGTCCAGACCCACAGCACAGGGATTTCTTCTGCCCTCAGCCTTCTCCTGGAGGAAGAACAAAGATGAGCTGATATGCCCTCTTGTATTCACTGAGATAACCCTGCCTTCTGTTAAAAGTAAATTCAGAAAGCTCAATAACTTGACACCTGAAAATGTATTCTTACCTCCAACATCAGCTCCCCTGCTCAGGTGGCTGGGACCCAGGATCTTCCCCTGTAAGTTCTGGATGTCCTTCCTATCTGGCCAGCACCTTGTTGGCGGGAACCACGCCTGCTTTTTAACCACTTCATCCTGGAAGTGACATACATCACTTCTACCCTTAGTGCATTGGCAAGAACCAGTCCTGTGATCCTTCCTGGATGCGAGGAAAGCTAGGAAATGGCGTCTTCGCTTGGGCTACGGCTGCCACCAACACCAACACAGCAGGTTTTCATCTTTGGGGCAGACTCACCCCCACATCAGTTGAAAACCTCTGCTCTGTAGGAAGGAAGAGGTGTAGGAGGCTGGGATGGTCAGCTTGGCTCAGGCTGGAGACATCCTCCAACTCACACACTCCCCAGCCATCACTGAGCACGGGTGCCATGTTTTAAAACATTGGGGGCAAGTCACGGTGGCTCACACCTGTAATCCCAGCACTTTGGGAGGCCCAGGCGGGTGGATTGCTTGAGCCTAGGAGCTGGAGACCAGCCTGGCAACATAGTGAGACCCTGTCTCTACCCAAAAATAAACAATTAGCTGGGCATGGTGGTGCAAGCCTGTAGTCCCTGCACTCAGGAGACTGAGGTGGGAGGATCGCTTGAGCCCAGGAGGAGGAGGGTGCAGTGAGCCAAGATCATGCCACTGTACTCCAGCCTGGGTGACAGAGTGTAACCCTGTCTCAAAACAAAAAAAAAAAATGGGGAAATTCTCTATAAGATCTGGGATTCTGGCTTAAAAAAAAAAAAAAAAAAAGGGAGGCCAGGCACAGTGGTTCATGCCTGTAATCCCAACACTTTGGGAGGCCGAGGCGAGTGGATCACGAGGTCAGGAGATCGAGACCATCCTGGCTAACACGGTGAAACCCTGTTTCTACTAAAAATACAAAAAGTTAGCTGGGTGTGGTGGCGGGCGCCTGTAGTCCCAGCTACTTGGGAGGCTGAGGCAGGAGAATGGCATGAATGAGGGAGGCAGAGCTTGCAGTGAGCTGAGATCACGCCACTGCACTCCAGCCTGGGTGACACAGCGAGACTCCATCTCAAAAAAGAAACCAGAAAATAAAGGGAGATCCAGCCAGCAGCGGATCCCACATTTCTGCAGGGCAACAGACAGTTGGCGCTGAGCGACAAGCCTGTCAGGGGACTATGCTCTTCTGGATGCCACAGCCCCCATCGTGCCCTGTATTCTGACACTGGGCCTTCAGATGTATGTCACCTGTCTGGTCATGGTGGGGACAGCCTGTGACCCCTGCGTTATTGAGTACCACGCCCCGTGCTGCAATCTTGCCCAGGGAACAGACAGTGGACAAGTCCAAGGCTGTCCTCAAGTTCATATCTCATGACAGAGACTTACAGAGACCACCAACCCAGTGTGTGGCGAAGCCAGGAGCTGTGGGGACAGGAAGGGAACACGGTGGGGGCGGGTGCACAAGGCACAGAGGGTACTGAGTAAGCTGAGGCTTAACAAAGGGAGGAGGACCCAGGGCGTGAGGCTACTGAGGGGAATTCAGAGGGAAACGCTGTGGGGAGAGGTGGGCAGAAGGGCCTCAAATGCCATTTGGAGAAGCTGGGGTTGACCGTGAAGAGCCTGGGGAGGCATGGAAGGCTCTGGAGCTAGGGAATCAGCATTGTTTTTGAAAGATCATCCTGGCTGGGCGTGGTGGCCCACGCCTGTAATCCCAGCACTTTGGGAGGCTGAGGCGGGTGGATCACCTGAGGTCAGGAGTTCAAGACCAGCGTGGCCAACATGGTGAAACACCGTCTCTATTAAAAATACAAAAATTAGCCAGGTATGGGAGGCTGAGGCAGGAGAATTACTTGAACCCTGGAGGCGGAGCTAGCAGTGAGCTGAGATCACGCCACTGCACTCCAGCCTGGGTGACAGAAAGAGACTCTGTCTCAAATAAATAAATATCATCCTGGCCATCAGTTTCAAGGGCGCTTCAAGCAGAGAAACTGGAGGCCAGGAGACCGCCCAGAGACTGCTATAATAGACCAGGCAGGAGAAACTGGAGCTGTGAAAATGGAGAGGGGAGGGACAAGCCCCAAATTTGGCCCTGTGAATCCCGGCTCCTCTGTATCAAGAAGGAAGGCAGCCCTGTAGGTGAATAGAAGGATTATGAGCAAATCAAACGCTCTGGGGTGGAGAGCGGGAGGCAGTAAGGTGCCTACTGTGTGCCACATACCCTACTGAGTGCTGAGACCTGGCAGTGAAGTTGTCACCTTGGGGGTACATGTTCCATATCTCCCCATCCTCTGAAGTGGGCACCCTCCATTTCACAGATGGGAAAATCGAGACTCGGCAGGATATAGTGGCCTGCTCCTGGGCCCATGGCTTGTAGGTGACAGCTGAAAGTTGAACCCAGGTCTCCTTGGCCCCCAGCTCATGTTCTTCTCCTTGTCTCTGGGGCTCTAATCTCTCCAAGGAAAACAACCCCAGCCCCATGAGCCACAGAACCATGGGCTCCCTGGGCCCCCCAGAAGCCCAGAAGCGACCATGGGGGGTGATGAGACAGCAGAGTTTGTAATTAGCCCCGTGGCTGAACCGAAGACCTCCCACCAGGATCCAGCCAGAGCCCATCTCTGGGGGAGGCGGGTGGGGATTAAGTTCTCAGAAGAGGATTTGGGCTTCTGAGTGCCTGTGTGGCTTCCTCTGAGCCTCGCAGGGACTCTGCCTTGATCACAGCGCCAGGCCCTTTTCTGGCCTCTCAGCAGTCTGTGTGAACCTTGAGATGGGGTGGGCACACGTGGCCTCCCCAGCCAAGCAGGGGACGGGCCGGACCCGGTCCTCCAGTGTCACCTCTTCCTCCTGCCACTGGAACCGAGGCTTAGAATCACTGAGGCGGTGGGAACATAGCTGTGGGCCCAAGAGTGGACATTTCTACGGCGTTCCCTGCTGACCAGGTGCTGTTCTCACGTGCCTCACAGCACACATTAACTCATCTTCCCCGCAACCAGCCCTGCAGGAGAGGGACTGTGATTATCCCCCTTTTACAGATGAAGAAACAGAAGCAGAAGCAGAAATGATTAAACTTATGGGAAGATACACCACTAACAAGGTCTGGAGCCAGGACTCTAGCCACGCAGTGTGGCTCCAGAGTACAGGATTTTAATCACCCCGTTGCATCCTCTGGCGTCGGGCAGGGCTGGACTTCAGGCCGGGTTTTCCCCATTCCCAGCTGCACCCACGTCGTGTCTCCTCCTGAAGTCTAAGTTTCCTGCGCTGTGACTGCAGGCGGAGAGGAGGGCGCAACATCTAGGGGTGAGTCACCACGTGCTGAATCTCTGCTCCTAGGGTCGGGGCCTGGCTGGTCACTGCCACCCACTGGCTGGAGTCCAGTGCCCTCATCTGCGGACTCCTTGATCTTGAAGCCGCAGCCTCCCATGTGCTGTGGTGTGGGCAGGCAGGGTGCGGGGAGGGCTCAGAGGCCGTGGGTGGGGAGGAGTAATGAGGACGACTCAGGAACCTCAACTGCAAGGGTTGAGGTGGTGGGGGTGGCGGTGGAGGTGGGGGTTCAGTGGCTGGGAATTCTGTCCTCCTGCTCCGTAAACAGGGCACCCATGGCTGTGCCCTTGACCTGTGGGGGGTGCCCAGCAGCCTCCACCCACCCATGCCGGGGGCAGCTCCAGGGTTTCTGGATCCCCACGTCAGCCCGGGCTTGACCACACTGCCTGCGGGTCTGTCATCGGCCTCCAGCCCACTCAGGTCACCTGGATGGGGAAAAATGGCAGTGAAGGGGCAGAGTGCTGGGTCAGGGTGAGAGGAGGGGCCTGGGGCAGGGTCTGGAGGCTTTGAGATGTGATCATTGCCCCTCTTTGCCTCCCAGAGCCCTGGGCCAAGGCCTGGCTAGCTGCTGCCTCCTCTCAGGTTGTGACAGGTGCTGTCACAACACCCAGCCTTAGGGAGAGTTTTGGTGCCAGATAGGCCCTTTGTGCTCTGAGCCCTCCACTGTCCAAGAGTCTCCTGGGGCAAAGGCCTCTTTCCACAGGTTCCCAGACAAAGCTCAGCCTGGAATGGGCTCCCTACGGTCCAGGGAGGAAGGCGGCCCGGGAAAGGTCAGACACCAAGTTGCAGCTGCACAGTAAAATGGGCAGAGGAGCCCAGCTTCCATCTCCAGCAAAGGGTTCTCATGGCCTTCTGACCCTGGGTCCGGCCCATGAGAAGGAGGGACTCACAGGTACCCAGTGCCTGTCTGACTCTGGCACTTCCGCCCCCAATCCCAACAGTCTCTTCCCACCCTCTTAACAACACCGGTGCCGGCCCCATTTTACAGACAGGAAAACCAAGAGCCAGAGAGTGACTGGGGCACTGCTCTAGCTGGTGATCAGGGAAGGCCTGTCTGAGGGAGTGACATTTGCAAGGACAATGCCTTGCAAAGACCTGGAGGAACAACTGCTCCAGACAGGCAATAGATCAAGTGCAACCACCTAGGGCAGAAATGAGGAACAGAAATAAGGTGATGTGGCTGGAACCCAGAGAAACGGGGATCAGTGAGTGAGACAAAGGCTGCATTATGGGGTGTGGCATGAAAAGAGCTGGCATTTTCTTCTGGTCGCAGAGGGGAAGCCACTGGAGGCTTAGAAGCAGGGGAGATGGCCGGGCGCGGTGGCTCACGCCTGTAATCCCAGCACTTTGGGAGGCTAAGGTGGGCAAATCATGAGGTCAGGAGTTCGAGACCAGCCTGACCAATATGATGAAACCCCGTCTGTACTAAAAATACAAAAATTAGCCGGGTGTGGTGGTGCATGCCTGTAATCCCAGCTACTCAGGAGGCTGAGGCAGGAGAATTGCTTGGAGCCGGCAGATGGAGGTTGCAATGAGCTGAGATCACGCCATTGCACCCCAGCCTGGGCGACAGAGCGAGAGCGAGACTCTGTCTCAAAAAAAAAAAAAAAAAAAAAAAAAAAAAAGAAGCAGGGGAGACAAGTGACCGGCTTGTGCTTTGATTACTCGAGTGGCTGTGGAGCAGAGGACGCTGGGGAGCTCCAGGAGCTGAGGCCAGAGCGCAGTCTGGAGCTTTCTCTGTCTGGGTTGGAGGTGGTGGTGGCTTGGACCAGGCTAAATGTGGTGGTGGCGGGAAGGAGCTGGATCCCAGACATGCTGGGAGGGAGGGCCAGCAGAGCTCCCTGGTGGACTGCACGTTGGGAGGGGAGGGAACAGGGGAATCGGGGCTGGGCACCTGGGTTGATGGAGGTGCTGTTTACGGATATGGGGAACCAGAAGTGGGGAGAAAATAGACAGTTGGGTTTGGATCACATTGGGCTGGAGGTGCCCATTGGACCGTGGAGGGGAGACACTCGGTAGGTAGAAGGAAAAGAGTCTGGAGTTTGAGCGAGGAAACAGAAAGATGAGGGTCAGGATGGTATTTATAGTTATGCACTGGAGAGAGCAAGTGACTTGCCCAAGGTTACAGAGAGCCAGTGGTCAGGATTTGAACTGGGGTCCGTTAGGCTCTGAAACCCACAGGGGCTTTTTCCATTGCAGCGGGCATTCACCCTGGACAGCTGGGAACAGAGAGGGCTTCGTCCAAGGTACAGGGGGTGCTGCAGGACTCAGGGATGGGGCAAGGAGAAGCTCCTGAGGAAAAAACAAAACCAAAATAAAGAAGTAAAGTGAATGTAATCCTAATCAAAATCCTATTTGTCAGGCCAGATGTGGTGGCTCATGCCTGTAATCCCAGAACCTTGGGAGGCTGAGGCAGGAGGATCACTTGAGCCCAGGAGTTCGAGACCAGCCTCAGCAACAAAATGAGGCCCTGTTTCTAGTCCCGGGTGTGGTGGTGAGATGGGAAGATTGCTTGAACCCAGGAGTTGAAGGCTGCAGTGAGCTATGATCATGCCACTGTGCTCCGGACTCGGCGACAGAGCGGGACACTGTCTCAAAAACAAATAATAAATAAAAAGACAAGTCCCCGAGAATGAATGTGGGAATGACTGAGATCCTTCCAGCCTGGGCTGCCCACCTCCCATCCTCAGCCTGGTCAGCTGGAAGAGCCCATGTCAAGCATGAGGTCGTGTCCCCTGCCCATTGTACAGATGGGGAAACTGAGGTCTGAAGGAAGGCAGGGCTGGGGTCTAGGTCTTCTGTCTGCCAACCCTGACTCTTCTGCCAGCCTCTAAGGTGGACTCCTGTCTGAGCCAACTCAATGGCTGGGTTGAAACCTTCCAACTGGGACATTCCTGAAGGGGGTGAGTGTCTCTCTGGAGGTCCTCCTGTAGATGGACCTGAGGCCTGGAGTCTTCGCCTCCTCGGTCTCCCCCAAGGCAGTGTTTGCCCATGCTGGCCTCTGCCCCTGGCCCGGCCCTGCCCCGGCCTTCAGGACCCCTCTAGGTCCCTGGCAGGGCAGCCCCATGCCTGGCTCTGGTCACGGTTCCTGCCCTGTGGCCAGGACCAAGGGCCCCCCTGGCCCCTGCCCAGACCACCCAGCGCCAGGGCCTGGCGGAGCCCGGGTGGCTGGCGGGCAGTGCTCCCAGGCTGGCCAGCCGTGGTATGGCCCCGCCTGAGGGGCTGTGGCCTGGGAACCGCCAGCTGTCTCCTCGGGGAAGCGGCTGGGATCTCCAGAGCAAACAGGGAAACCGCAGGCTCCCCCACCACGCCCCCAAGGAGGGGCACTGCCTCTGGCCTTGCCCGCCAACTCCCCACTCTCCAGGCCTGGCTCCCCACTTCTGGGTGAATAGAATGGAGGCCTGGTGGCGAGCAGGTCCCAGAAATGCCTGATCCCCAGGTGGTGAAATGACAGGGAGTTCCCCAGACGGAAGCGCCCAGCACAGGGCACTGCCCACGGGAGGCCCCTGAGAAACAGCAGCCCCGGACTCATCCACCGCTGGCTCAGTGGGAGCCACAGCAATCCTGGGGGATTCCTGGACCTGGCAGGGCAGGCTGGGACAGCCGCCCTAATTCAGACCGGCTGGGGGATGGGGTGCATGTGACTCCACTAAAAGCCGCAATTAGAGCCCAATTTAAAGAAACGCTGTGTTAGTTCCTCCCCGGGTAGATGTGATTATAGGCTCGGAGCTAAACCGTTTCTAACAGGATGACACATGGAGAGGCCCCTTCTGGGCTCTGGCAGGATGCCCAGCCCAGCCCCCGGCTGCACGACTGGGGAAACCAAGGCCCGGAATTCACACTGCAGGTGAAGAGGGGGCGAGGCTTGAGGCTCCATCCCCACGTCTCACTTTTCTCTAAAGGATTTCGTGCCGCATCCAGAAGCCAAGATGCTGACACCTCTTGAAAAGGAGGGCTGGGAACTGAGATGATTGACGCCCCAAGAGGAAGCGGGCGCTTCCCAGAACGGCCTCAGCATGACCCGGACATGGAGCCAGGCGGCTGCTCCCTGCCCAACCCATGGGGGCCTTGAAATGATTAATAATAACATAATAATGATAATGGTGCCAGCAGCAGCCGTGGCTCCCTTTGGAAGTGCTCCCTGGGGGCAGGCAACATCTCACACGTTCTCGCAAGAATCCTGCCAGGGAGCTGCTAGTGTAGCCCCATTGCAGGGCTGGGGAAACCAAGGCTCCGAAGGGTCAATGACATGCCCAGTGTCATGCCAGGAGCCAGTGGTATGTTCCTGCTGGGATTGGACAAGCCCCTGAGATCCTGAGCAGGGGGCGGAGTTCAGAGGGCGGTCGGGGCGGGGGGGGGGGGGGGGGGGGGGGCGGGGTGGATCATCTCAGTGAATGGCAACAATGAGTGAGTAAGTGAGCCAGTTAGCAAGTGAATGAAGGATTGAACGAATAAAAAGGCTGTTTAAGGAATTCTGCCCCTGGGGAGGCATGAAAGGGCCACAGGTCTCTCCCTAGTTGCCCCCACCCCCGCCGCCACCTCCAGGGAGACCCCTGAGATTAATGGGCCACAGATAAAGGCCCAAGTCTCGCCTGACCAGAAACAAGGACCCCTCACTTCCCGGGTTCCAGGGGTCCCCTGGCTCGTCCAATGCCCCCCTAGGGCACAGGGCAGTGCACACGAGAGGCCCCTGAGAAACAGCAGTGCCACTGAGCAGTGCCTCTCCGACCTGCCCCCCTCCCCCACCTTTGTCCCAGCCATCCCCCAAATGCCACAAGGGTAGATCACCTGCCCTAGTCCCCACCACCACCTGCACCCTTGCACAGGGCTGAATTCCCACATAGGATTGGGGTCTGGGGAAGGGCCAAAATAGGGGAAAAGCTGACCTCCTCTCTTCACCCACTCTGCCCCCTCCCGTCCCCTTTGCAGCTCATATTGGGGAGTCCCTGGGTTGGGGATGGCACACACTTGGTTTCTAGGAGCTTGGGCAGTAGGGTGCTAGAGCCCCCTGCTGGCTGCGCATCCCCCTCCATTCCTCAGATTCTTCATTCATTCAGCAAATATTTAGGGAGCCCCTACTGTGTGCAAGGTGCTGGGCTCAGCCATTCGTGCACACACAGACCCTTCCTTCTCATGTCTCTGGTTCCACTAAGAAGACTGTGTGTCACGTGCCTCCCCACCACGTTCCTGAGGACTGTCCCCACACCAACTCCTGGTGGTCTGAAGCTGTGCCTCCCTCATCAGACTGGGATTTCCCCAGGGCACGGTTGTGACATTGCCATCAGACTGGCCTGTGCAACCTGCCTGTCCTGAGAAACCTCTCCCTTCACTCCAAGAGCCTCCCTGGAGAGGGTTGCCAGATAAAATACAGGACGCTCAGTTAAATTTGAATCTCAGACAAACAAAGAATAATTTTTTAGTATAAGTATGTCCCAAATATCGCACAAGGTATACTTAAACTAAAAATTCTTCCTTGTTTATCTGAAATTCAAATTTAACTGGGCACCGTGGGTTTCTATTTGCTAAATCTGGCAACCCTAGACCTGGAGCTCTTTCCTCCTGCTGGAAGTGGGCCTGGCCAGATGGCCCAGGTCGTGTCTGGACTTGGCTCCTGCCTGCCCAGTTATAGCTCCTGTTGGTCCCCAGGACTGGTTCCCTCCCTTGCTGGGCCGCATCTGAAACCCCAGCTCCCAGGTGGACACAGCCGCCCACCACCTAGTGCACAGAGCCCAGCGTATGGACCCTTAGGAACACTGCATCCCGCCTCCTGCGTGATGGGTCCAGGGAGAGAGGGGCAGAGAGCCACAGCTGCAGAGAGGGACCACAAGTGTCAGAGACAGAGAGAGGCAGAGACACAGAGATAAAGGGACACAGAGACTGAGCACTGGAGATAGAGGGGGAGACAGCTGAGAGGGAGACAGGGAGACAGACAGAGAGCTTCGGGGCCCCTGCCCAGAGCTGCTTCGGGAGACCAGTGAAGGGGGTGGAGGGTCCTGAAGGCCCACTGGGATTTGCTTGAGTGGATTGGGGCGGAGGAGAGGTGCGCTCCCTGAGCCCCAACATTGAGCCCCAGACTGGCCAGCCCTGGGAGGCAGGGGTGGGAGTCCATTCAGAGGCCGGCCTTAGCCCCAGGGCTCTCCCCTCGCCCTACCTCCCAGGGGCAAACACAGGGACATTCATGGCTTCCCAGAAAGGCCTATGGGGCAGCCAGAGTGGCTTTTAAAATTAGCCTCGCTAACCAGATCTGGTTATTTCAGGAGGCTCCATCCCCTTGGCAGGGCGGGAGCAGGGAAGAAGGGAGGGATCTCCACATTCCAGGGTCCCTGGCTGAGCACCCCCTGTGGCCTAAGCAGCAGAGAACGTCCAGCTCCCAGTCCCCTGGCACAGCTGGCCCGGGCCTGCGGTCATCTCCTTGGCAAAGTTGCCCCAGGGTTGGCCGTGGAGGTCCAAGGACACCCCAGCTGGGGGCGGGTAGGGGAGGACCCTCTCGTACTGGGCATGGGTTCTGTGCCAGCAGCCATCCCAGGTACCTTAGAGGCCAAGACAGCCTCTTCAGAGCAATAGGTAGGGGCCTTGTCCTCATTCTCCAGGTAAGAAAACTCAGACTCCTGGAGACAGGAGGCCCCTGCTGTGAGGCAGGGGAGATGGGGGAGGGCACGTCTTCCAGGCACCCAGGTCCCTCCACGGGAGGCCTCTTCCCTCCTGCGTCTGGAGGAACCCCCCGGCTGCTGTTTCCACTACCAGAGAGTAATTTCTAAGCAGAGTCCAGCGCTTCCGGGAGCCTGGTACCCCCCGCCCAAGTTCTAATTCCAGCCTCGAGTCACAGTGTCCCGGCTCGCCCTCCCACCTCAGAGCCCAGGGTGAGCACAGAGCTGGCGTGGGGACAAGAGAAATAGCACTGGACACTTTGATCCCAGAGGCCCGATCCGTTGCCAGCCTCCCCTGACCCCACCTCAGAGCTTGGAGGGATGCGGTGGGGTGAAACCCAGCCCCGAGGCCTTCCTTCCCGCAGACGGCCTGGCACCAGCTGGACAGGGATGGGGCAAAGGCAGGTTCTGCCCACCAAGCTGCCCACCTGCTCTGCCACGGCAGACCCTGCTGCTCCGTCTCAGCTGCGGGATAGAGTGGAGTGGGGGTGCATTGCTAAGTACAGGGAGACAAGCCGGGGACCTCCCCCAGCTCTGTTATGGGAGCACCGTCGCCCCAGGTAAACCTGGCAATCTGAGGCCCAGGGAAGCACCTGACGCCATCCATTCCCAAGGCCTCACATCTAGGCACCTGTGCTGGGCCCAGCGGCAGGTGGGCGTCCTCCACGCACCGAGCGGACCCCACGTGTTCTGAATTACAGACATCATTGATCCCTTCCTGCGGTACACACACTCTCTTCTTTGAGCCCACCATGTGCTGGGGCTGCACCGAGAACTTTATGAGGTGTCACCTCACTTAATCCTCATGCCAGGGTGCCAGCGAGGGCAGGGCTGTTAGCACCCCCACTGCACAGATGAGGAAACTGAGGCCCAGGGAGCCAAAATCATGTCTCCATGGTCATAGAGCGAGGAGGTGAAGCAGCTCAGAGCTGACTGTGAAGAAGCTCTTAACCGTGGTGCTGAACTGTGGTGCCGGCCCTGTGGAGGTGGGGCGGGAGGAGAGAGGGCAGAGGACTGCGGCGGAGGGATAGGGAGCAGGGGTAAGGCTGATGGGTGGGCAGTTCACAGGGGACTCACTGGGCCCAGAGCAGCCTAGAGCCAAACCGAGTTGGGTGGGGCTTGGGTTTGGGTGTGAGTCACCACCCATGGGTGGCCTGAGGCATCAAGAGGGTCACAGAAGGGCCCTGTCAGGAAAAGCGTGGCACTCCCTGGACAACCCCCTGGGGTGCCTTCAGCATCATCCTGGGAAGGGGGCAGGGCCAGCAGGGGCTAGGGGGCACTGCCAAGCTGTCAGGGAGGCCAAGGCACGGCTCATCTCTTCGGGGCCCAATTTGGTGCCTGCTTCCAAATGTCCCCAAACCCACCCTGCAGAACTGCTCTCCTCTGTGGTCCTGCCCCAGAGGGAGGAGTCCCCTCATTCACCCAACACCCAGCCTGTATCCCGGGGAGCCTCCCGATTCCCCCCTTAGCCCCACAGCCCATCAGGCGCTTGGTCCCCCGCTCAGGCCCACCTGGTGTCCTTCTCAGCGTCCTCCTGGCCACCCTCTTATCCCAGCAACAACCTTGTTGGTCCCCTCCTCCCTCTGCTGGTGCAGCCTCCACCAGCAACTACCGCTCCTGCCTGGGGCTCCCCCTGCCCTTGGCGCAGAGCCCTGGCCTCTCTGTCGGGAGTTCAAGGCCGCATTGCCTCTGGCCTCATCCCTGCCCATCTCCCTGTCCCCTCCATTGTCACCAACCATTTGGAGCTGGCTGCCAACTTCCCGGTTCCAGGGGTGCTTTGCCTCCCTGCCCTTTACTCGAGGCCCCCTCCTGCAGGGTACCTCCTCCCTAGGCCTTCTCAGGAACGGGGAGAAACTCCAGGGACTTTCCCTGACGCCTCTCTCCCCAGGCCCTGCTTGTGCGCACCTCTCCTGTCCCCGGCTGCGCCTCATCACCCTACTGTCCCAGCTGTGAGCTCCCGGTAGAGGGACCTTGGACTCATCCCCATCTCCTGGGCCCTCATCGGGTCCCGTAAGTGATCCCTTGGCGCCCCCTTGTGGCCATATCAGGAGATTCACTGACTATGAGAACAGGGAGAAGGAGGTAATTAATTGAGCACCTAATGTGTGCCAGACACTGTGCTGTATATTTGATACGCACCAGCTCATTGAATCCTCACAACAAACCATTGGGAGAAACACTACCACTCCTATTTTACAAAAGGAAACACTGAGGCTCACGGAAGCTAGTAAGTCTCTCAATGCCACCCACCCAGCTAACAAGAGACGGTGCCAGGACTCAAACCTAGGTCTGCCTGACAGCACAGCCATGTTCTTCCTGCAGTGAGGAAGGGGCCCAGGGTGCAGGGAAGGACAGCACCCCGGGGAGGAAACCACGGGTGGTGCTCACAGAGCCGGTGGCTTGGCTTTGGAGGTGTCCCCAGGCCCAGCAGCTCTGATGGGGACAGGCTTGCTCCCTGCCACCTTCACATCCCTGGACATCTGTCTGGGGTCAATCTGGCCACGGTTCACACAAAGCCAGGCCCAACTCTGGGTACAATAGCGATAAATAGAATTTATTTTATACAACTGTTACCGACATCCACACGGCCACAGGGGCTTCCAAAATGGGTACTGGGGCCAGGAGGCTGGCCTTTGGCGTGGCGCCTAAAAAGTGTGACCAGACACACAAGGGCTCCCAGCAGCTGTGCCGGGCTGCCCCCTCCATGGTGGTCGGGGGAGGCAAGGCCTGGACTCTCGGCCAGCTGAGACTCTTGGCCTGGAGGGCCCAGCATGGGATGGCAGGGGTTAAGCTGGGTGCTGGCTGAGGAGCCAGGTAGGTCCCCATCCCCCAAGAGGGGGTCACTTGTCTGTCATGTGTAGGCAGTGGACAGGGCATCGGCAGACCTGTGGCAGAACTGGAGGGTCCAGGAGGCACACTGGGCATAGCCAGCTCCCTGCCCCTCAGCCCACCTGGGGCTCCAGGGACCTCAAGAAGAAGGGTAGGGTGATGGGAGGTCTCTGGGAAGAAAATCCCACCTTCTACGGCAGTTGCATGTAATCACAGTCTTCAGTGACCTCTGAAATAATCTTGTCCATTTGTAGCAGACACGCCCAGAGAGGGAGAGTGACTTGCCCAGAGTCACACAGCAGAACCCAAATCGGAAACCAGGACCCAGCTCCCAACCCAGTGCTCACTCCCCCACATATCACATCCATCTCGTGCTGCCTCCAGGGGGTAAGCTTTCCGCACGGAGCTGTCTCAAACCCTCTCTTCCACCTTGTTCCCTCTGAGTCCAGAGGGATGCTCAGGGGTGATGGAGGCCCAGGGTGGGGGCAAGCCAGGCCCCCGGTCCTGCTTCCACTGAGCAATCCCTGCCCCAGCCCGGACCCCCAGGCTGGGGGTGGGGACGATGCCAGCAGCTTCCCTGATCCCAGGTCTGGACGGCTCTGCCCTGCAGAGACAGCCCAGATGGGTGGGCCATGGGGAGGGTGGGGAGGCAGGGGGCAGCCCACGGGCTGGTGTTGGTCTTCAGGGCAGAGGTCCCGTCTGCCTGGGCTTGACACGGCACCTTCCCCTTGTGCTTCTGTGGCCTCATCTGCAGGGCAAAGGGGGGATGGAGACACCATGAAACATGGCATGGTGGGTGGCTGGCACCAGTGTGCCCCAACTCTGCCGAGTACCTGCCTCAGGGAACCCCACCCTGGGAGGGGCCCACCCTTGGAATTCCAGGCTCCGGGTCTTTCCATCCCATTGGGAACCCCTGAAACTTCTCCCCACCTGGCAACTGCCAAGTCCCTTTCACACTCCCATCAAATCCTCCAACAACGCAAGGGCAGAGGCCGCAGGGAGGGGCCGTGGCCTGCCCAAGTCACCCAGCAACTGAGGGCCAGGGGGCTCAAACCCAGATACATAGCTCCCACCCCAAAGAGGTGACAGAAGAACAGGGAGGAATCAGCTCAGCCCCCTACACACCCCCACCCTCTCCCACCAAACGAGGGGCTGAGTCTAACCTGCTCAGTTTCACCTTCAGAGGGGGTGGCCCGGCTAACAGCCCTGCAGACAGACAGTGGTGGTGAGGCAGGTGGCAAGACGGGAGAAGCAATGGGGCGGGAGACACAGATGCGCAAAGTCACTGGCTGTGTCCAAGCCGGGCGAGCCCCACCCCTCCTGGCCTAGGGGGGCCTAGGGGGACCTCTTGGTCCAGCCTCAGCTCCCAGCCTCCCCGCCAGCTCATCCCCTCCCCGGTGGGGCTCCCTCAGCACCAGTCCCAGGAGGCTGCACGTACCAGCTGGGGCATGTGCTGCTCAGATGCTTCCAGCTGGATCTTGATCTCGGGACACGCAGGGTCCCCCAACTTGCCGGCGTCTGGGTGGGGTGATCGAGAGGGGCCTGGGGAGGGGGGCAGGAGGGAGCCACCTCACTGGCCGCGGGGAGGCACCAGGGAGATGGGGGCATAGGTGGGCGGTCGGCACCAGTGCACTCCAACCCCACCCTTAACTTTCTTCCTCGCCATCCCCCATTATCCTCCGAGACCCTTCCAGAAGAAACCGGCCCTCCAATCCACCCAGCCACCCTAGGCTGGACAATGACCTGCCCGCTGTCCTCCAAGGCAGGGGCAGTCACATCACATACCCACTGCATGGGGCATGGGAACTGGTGCCCAGCCCTGTCCCCCTCCTACCCCAAGGTGGCCCTGCTTCGTGGCGAAGCTGCCCTGTCCTGGTACCTGGGGAGCTGCCCCCACTAGTGGTGCTGACACTGTCCTCCAGCCACGTGCTATAGATGAAGGAGTCCCGCTTGTGGGGTGTTCCTGAGGACGACACGCTCTCCTGGGGAGGGGGTGGAAAGAAGGAGGGAGGTTAGCCCATGCCCTTGCACTGGCTAGGGCTCCCTCCCAGCCCCTCTCCCTCACTGCATTCCACAACCCCCCAACCGTAACCCCTGCGAGGAGGACGGGCCGAGCCACGTCTGCCCCAGGGAGATCACAGGAGGGCAGAGTCAGGGCAGGCACAGACCCAGGCACACACCACCCACTGCCACTCACTCATTCAACAAACATTCATTGATGTTCTCCAGGGCTTGCCACTGGCATAAATCAGGAGCCTGATATCTGGGAGGCAAGGCAGGCTGTGAAGAGACCATTGTAATTCTAGACTTTGTGCCCCAGCGGGCAGGTCCCGGGTCTGCACTGTTCCCAGCTGCATCTGTTGTATCTGGGGCAGCGCTTGGCAAGGAACAGGGGCCCACTGATGGTTTGCAGAATGAAGAATGATAAAGGGTGTTCCGGGCAAAGCCTGGGGACTGTGAGAACGTAAAGGGGCTTCCTAACCTACCCCGAGAGTAGGAAATCAGGGAAGGCTTTCAAGAGGAGGTGTGGGAGACTCAGTCAAGAAGGATGAGTCAGAACCAGCCTGGCAAAGAAAGGAGGCGGCGGCAGGAAGAGTGTTCCAGACAGAAGAGATGGCACACGTACAAAGGGCCAGGGGTGCAGTGAGCCTGGGAGGCTTGGGGGGCTGCAACGGAGTACAGAATGTCTGAAGTGGTAAGAGAGGAGACTAGAGAGGAAGGGAGTGACCAGATCTCCAAGAGCTCTAGAGACTGAGCTTCCTGTGGACAGTGCTGGGGAGCCGTGGAAGGCTTCTGAGCAGGGGAGGGTTCGTCTGCGCTGCTCCTTTGGGCCGGGTCCCCTGATCACATCTCAGCCACGCCCAGGCTCATGGTTCTACTCAGGGCATCTCCAGGGACCAAAGAGCCCCCGACCCCCTGAGCCTCTCACCAGGCCTGTGTCCTCTCCGTCCACGCCCTCCGTCTCCTCCACCACGCTGGCGAAGCTGCTGGCACTGGACGAGGAGCGGGAGAAGTCCTTGAGCGCCTCTGCTCTCTGTGCTGCAGTCTCCGCTCTGCCACAGACAGTGCCCCATTAGCCGGTGTCCACCCTGAGCCCCTCCTGGGCCAGGCCCTCACTCCCTTGCCCTCCCCAACCTGGAAGGCCCAGCCTGTAGCAGCCAAGCACCTTTGGGGACCCCTTACAGATCCTTGGGCCTCTGAGCCCCCCAGACTCCCCCTGCAGCCTCCTCCTACCCCCACTGTCCTTCCTAACCCATAAATCTGACCATGTCCCTCCCCTGCTCAAAACCCTTTCCTGGCCTCCCATTTCCCCAGGTAAAGCACAATTGTCCTTGGCGTGGTGTTCAAAAACAGCAGCGGTTAGCGACACTAACATCATCGGGTGCACGTTCACCCTGTGCCGGGCACTGCTCTACGTACCTTTACCTGAATTATCTTATCGCTATGATTATTATACCCGTCTTCCAGATGAGGAGACACCAGGCACAGAGGGGACAGGCACACAACCCAGGGTCACTCAGCACAGGTGGGAGGGCAGGGGACGAGGTCCAGGCAACTCCACAGTCTACTCTCTTAACTCCACAAGGTTTTCATGCTCAGGGCCTCCGCGCCTCCTGCCTGGAGTCTCAGTCCTCTCAAATCCCGAAAAGCAAATGTGCCTTTCAAAAATCAGCCTAGGGCTCCCACTCCAGGAGTCCTTCCCCGATTCCTCCTCCCAAGGTGAGAATGACCCTCCCCACTCTCGCTCCTGCATACTGCATCTCCCTGGTCCCTGCCACTCTTTCCTGCCTCTCTGTTCACCTACCCGGCTCTTTAGCCTGGGCTGAATCCTCTCGATTCCCACAGAGCCCAACACAGAGGCAGCTCAGCCAACCGACACCAAATGCAGGGACAGTTTCCTCACTGGCCTCTGCTTCCATCCCACCCCACTCCAGTACAGCAACTGGAAGAGTCTCCGTACAGCAACCGCAGTCAGCTTCTTAACGCATCGCCCTCGTAATTAAAATCCTCCCAAGGCTCCCTGTCACACTTAGGATAAAAGTCAAAGCTCTTAGGCCGGGCGCGGTGGCTCACGTCTGTAATCCCAGCACTTTGGGAGGCTGAGGCGGGCGGATCACGAGGTCAGAGGATCAAGACCATCCTGGCTAACATGGTGAAACCCCCGTCTCTACTAAAAATACAAAAATTAGCTGGGCATGGTGGCGGGCACCTATAGTCCCAGCTACTCGGGAGACTGAGGCAGGAGAATGGCGTGAACCCGGGAGGTGGAGCTTGCAGTGAGCCGAGATCATGCCACTGCACTCCAGCCTGGGAGAGAGAGCAAGATTCTGTCTCCAAAAAAAAAAAAAGTCAGAGCTCTTGTACAGCCTGCTATAAGCCAGCGTCTGCCCACCTCTCCAACCTCCTTCCCGTCACCACCCAGCACAATGTCACAATGTCTGTCCAGGCCCAGCCCCTGAGATACTCTTTTTTTTTTTTTTTTTTTTTTTTTAAGTGACAGAGTCTTGCTATGATGTCCAGGCTGGAGTGCAGTGGCTATTCACAGGCATGATCATAGCTCACTGCAGCCTCCAACTCCTGGGCTAAAATCATCCTCCTGCTTCAGCCTCCAGGTAGGTGGACTCCAGGCATACGTCACCACTCCCAGCCACCCTTCTTTCTGTCCCTGGAGTGTGCCCCAGGCCTCTGCACTGGCCGAGCTCCTCTGCCATGCCAGTCCTAGCAGGGCTGCTTCAGTTCCCAATTCAAATGTCACCCCATGGAGGTGTCTCCCCTGAGGACCCATCTAAAACACCCCTGCCTCCAGTCCTTCTTCATCCCTCCAACCCTGCTTCAGATTCCTCCTATCACCATGATCCGGCAACAGCTTATGAGGCCGCGTTCTGGTGGACCTGCGGCCGTGAGGCGGGGACCTATGCGCAGGGCACCTCTGTGCTCCAGAGCTGGGCGCGGGGCTGGGCGTGCACAAAGTGCTCGCTGGGTATATGTCAAGGGCGGGCCCCAGAGAATGCCCAGGCCCCCCCGACACCCTGCTGTGGCGCAGTCAAGGCTCCTGTGCTGTCCCGGGCCCAGGCAGGGGAGGGGAAGGACGGTTCACCACTCCCAAGCCCCCAAGCCCCACGTGCCCTGAGCCCCAACCTGTTCTTGGTCGTGGGCATCTCTGGGGAGCTCTGAGTGGATGAGTTCTCCGACTTGGGCTCCTGTGAGACGTGCCCGCTGTCTGGGGTCTTCTGACCAGCCGGAGGGCTCTCCCTGCGGGGCACACGGGGGCAGTGGGGGGATTCAGCACCAGGCCTAGCATCAGGGGTAGCATGAGGCCCAGGCGGTGAGGGGGGTCACAGTGCCTCCTGCCTCATACCCACGCCCCTATCCTCAGGGCCAGCCCTGGGGCAGTCTTGTGGGCTCCCTGGCTAGCCTGGCCAGTGATGGGGTTGGCACTGATGGGGCTATACGGGACAGGATGGGACTCCTCCCAGGTCCTCTCCACAGGAGCAGGTATAGCTGTCCCATTATGGATAAGGAACTTGCCCAGGGACGCACACCTAGGACGTGGCAGTGCCAAGACCTGAACCCAGGACTCACAGCACGTGGAGATCTGGCAGCAGCAAGGACAATGTCCGCTCCCCTCCTGGAGCCCTCTCAGGGGACCCGGCCCCGGCCTCACACGCAGTGCCCCGAGTGCCCACAGCAGCCCCATGCCATGGGTTGTGTTCTTGTCCCCTTTCCAAGTTGGGACAGTAAGGCTCAGAGGAGCTCAGTGACTCGCCTGAGGTCACACATGGTTAGTACCGGGGCGGCAGTACTCACACCTCTGATGTCCAGGGGCAGCCCTGCTGCTGGCCTGGGCTCACTGTCCTCATGCTGCCCACACTCACGGACCCCCAGGCCCATCTGTGGCCACCCCGAAAACCAGCACTAGGCCCTCCCACATGCGCTGGGGCCGTGGGAAGAGCATGGGTGCTGGCCCTAGACAGATCAGGGCTCAGATCCTAGCTCTGCCCATCACTGGCTGTGTGACCTGGGCAAGCCCCTTGACCCCTCTGACCTACCACTTCTTGATCTGCATGTGGCACGTTAGGTGACGTGCTGGCCCTGGTGCCCGACCCGCAGCAGGGACTTGACCACACAGCTGTCACTAGTGAGGACGGAGAGGCAGAGGGGCGGGCACTCCCTTCTGCCTGCTTTGCTTTGCCACCGAACGGGGCTCAGGGATAGGGGTGCAAGGGAACGGGGCACTGTCTCCCCCTCACCCACCTCTTCTCCTGCACCTCCTGTATGTTCTCGATGCCAATGGCGCTGCTGCGGCGGGAGCCAAACGGGCCCGACTTCTTCCTCGTGGGGCTCTTCCCAGGGACAATCAGTGACTGTGGGGAGAGGCCCTAACTCAGTGCCACCTTACCTGGGAGCCCCAGTGCCCCCCCAACATCCCCTCTGGGGACCCTGCTGCCCCAGGCCCTGAAGCAGAGTTGATGAGCAAGAAAGAACGAGAGAAGATATCCATCCCCAGAGATAGCCCTCCCAGTTTACGGAAAGGGAAACAGTCCCCAGGAGGGCAAGGGGCTCTCCCGAGCTCACGCAGCAGGACTGCAGGTCAATACTGGCCCAGGATTAGGGCAGGGTCCTGAGGGGGCTGGGGTGGGAGGAGGCCGAGTCCTCAGAATGGCTACCGCTCCCCGCCCCCCAGGGCTCTGTGGGATCTGCAGCCTAAGGCCGGTGGTCAGAGGGCGGTATAGCAACCCAAGCCCCACCCCGTGCCAGCTACGGCCCCTCCCTGGAACCTCCAAATTGGCTGGGGGAGGTTCTGGCCCAGCAGCTGGAAGACTCCCCCAGCTTCCCACACACTGTGCTGGGATGCCCCAGGCCCCAGAAGCCTGCCCCCAGCTTCTCTGGAGGCAGGAAGGGGTAGGACCCCAGGTCAGTTCGTGGCGGGGAGGAGGAGTCAGGGCAGAGGAGAGGGATGGCGCTCCATGCAGACCGGCGATATTGGGGGACGTGCGGCTGGGTGTAGGGCCTTTGGGTACCGGATCCTGGCAGGGACTGGGCCAGGGTCCCAGGGGCCAAGGCAGGGCCAGAAGCCCCTGGTGAGGGACACTGGCTCTGGCACAGGTACCAGGCCCCAAAGCAGGTGCTGAGTGCCATCGGAGCTGCCGCCACTCCATCCCGCACGCCCTGGGGCCTGTCCCGGGGGCAGAGGGGCAACGTCCCCAATATGGCCTCCGTCCTGAGAGCGAGCAGAGAACAGCGCGTGCAGGCAGCCTCCAGAGCTGGCGGCCCCGCGGGCGACAACCTCTTCCACGGTTCCTATGCCTATGGCACTGCCCCGGCGTCCGAATCTACTCGCACTTTTCCCAGGAATAAGCAATGACTGGCAAGCAGCAGAGGGCGGGGGCAGAGAGAGAGAGAGACAGAGAGAGAGTCAGAGAGCGAGAGAGATGGTGGGAGGGAGACACAGAGAGGAGGAGAGGCAGGGAAAGGAGGAAGACAGACAGAAAAAGGAAGAGAATGGTGCAGGAGGCAATGGGAGAGACAGGGCCAGGGAAGGGAAGGCGAGAAGCACAAGGAGAGACAGAGGACAAGGGAGACAGGGAGAGAGATGGACAGACAGTTACCCGGAGGCAGGGACACGCGTGAGCCAGCGAGGGCACACCAGATGGGCAGAGAGGGAAATCCAGAGAGACAGGGACGCAAGGACACAGAGACAGGCCCAGGGAGGGTCAGAGACAGAGAAGGAAGACAGGGGAAGGCCGAAAGGAAAAAGCGAGGGTGAGAAGAGCGGAGAAGGGAAGGAGGAGAGGGAGCAAAAAAGACAGGTGCAAGAAGGAAGGAGAAACAGAGAGCCAAAAGGCAGAGAGGCCACAGGACGGGGAGAGGAAAGGGAGGAGGGAACAAAAAAACAAGGAGAGAGAGTAGAATGAAAGGAGGAAACATGGAGAGAGGGAGAGTTGTGCAAAAACAAAACAGAAATGGGTCCGGTTACTGCCACGGTGGGTGCTGCTGGCCTGGTCCTGTCCCTGGGGCCCCTCTCGGCCACCCACAGGAGGCTGGGTCACTCTGGTGGAGAGGAAGGGAGGGGTTGATAAAACTGGGTTGGGGGGAGGTTGGGCCTGCTCCTCACATGACAGTGTGCTTGGTGACTGCTGGACAGCAGAGGTCGGGGAATTCCCTCCTGCCACGTGACACAGCCTCACAGCACTGAGCGCAGGGCTTGGCATGCAGTAGACAGTCAATAAAGGATGGATGGATGGATGGATCGGTGGGTGGGTGGATGGATGAATGGACAGATGGATGGATAGAGATGGAGGGATGGATGGAGATGGAGGGATGGTTGGATGGATGGATGGATGGGTGGGTGGGTGGATGGATGGACAGATGGATGAGTGGGTGGATGGGTGGATGGGTGGATGGGTGGGTGGGTGGATGGATGGATGGAGATGGATGGATGGATGGATGGATGGATGGGTGGGTGGGTGGGTGGATGGATGGATAGATGGATGAGTGGGTGGATGGGTGGGCGGATGGGTGGGTGGGTGGATAGGTAGATGGGTGGATGGATGGATGGGTGGGTGGATGGACGGATAGATGGATG
>NW_026652284.1:20047534-20064567 GCF_009828535.3 Hylobates moloch
GATGGGTGGGTGGATGGATGGATAGATGGATGAGTGGGTGGATGGGTGGGTGGATGGGTGGGTGGGTGGATAGGTAGATGGGTGGATGGATGGATGGGTGGGTGGATGGATGGGTGGCTGGATGGATGGGTGGGGAGCACAGCAGTGGGTGCAGTGTCCTGGGGTGGCCACTAGGCAGTGGACAGCAGTGAGGCCCATAGCCATAGGCCGTATTCATCCATGTGCCCAGCACTCCTGAGTGTGAGCAGCAGAATCCAAGAACCTGGACAACAGTCAGTGATCACACAGGAGGTGCTCCCTCTGGAGATGCTCACACAGAAGCCAGATTCCCAACACACAATAGGCAGCCACACCACAGAGGCCCCGGCTGCTGCGGACACACAGTAGGAGGTGCTCACAGAGAAAGTACCCACACAACAGCTCACTTCCTGACACACAGTAGGTGTTCACTGACATCTAGGGCTTATCACACACAATGTGCTCATATAGCAGTCCATTTTCTGACACACAGTAGGTTCTCACACAGCAGCCCAGGGCTGCGCACACAGTAGGCGCTCACAGAGTTGATGCTCACACAACAGCCCAGGACCTGACATACAGTGGGTGCTCACAGGTACTCAGGGCCAGGCCCACAGTAGATGCTCACAGAGTGCATGTCCACACAACAGCCCAGGGCCTGACACACAGTGGGTGCCCACAGCCCGACACACAGTAGGTGCTCCCAGAAACCCAAGGCTTGACAGTAGGTGCCCACACAGCAGCCCAGTCCCCAGCAAACAGATAGATACTCAATAAGGAATGAGACACAGAGGCTGTCCCAGGGCTGACCTGCGGAAAGTCACACCTCAATGCGTAAGGGGCCAGGAGGAGGGGAGGGCCAAGGAGCTTGGGGAGGGGCTGCAGGCTGCAAGCTGTCAGCACTGCAGTGTCCTGGCCTGGGCACTTCACCCCCCTCCCATGGAAAGCAGTGGCTAGACCAAATCCAGAGCCTAGGATGGGCACGTGGGCAGCAGGGCAACAGAGAGAGGTGGAGCCAGGCCTCAGGAGGCAGAGGAGAGCTGAGGGGCCCCCCAGGGAGGGGCAGGGGCCTGGGGAGGGGGAGGGCACTCACTATTCCAGCCGCCTTGGCCAGGTCGGGGTTGTTGGGCGCGAAGCTCCCGCTGTGGCTGGTGGACACAGTGTTGGGCTTCTTGTTGCTCAGCCCCATGGCATCCATGGATTGGCTGCGGCTCCGGATGACCCGCTGTGAAGGGGGTGGCGGTGGAGGAGGCACAGGATTCCTAAGGGCCGTCCCCTTGGGGAAACCCAGGAGCCCAGGCATCTGGTCTCTCCCTCGTGATGCCACTCTGGGTGAGCCCTGGAAATCCTTTCCCCTGGGCACGTGGCCAGCACGGCAACAGAGGGAGGTGGGGCCAGGCCTCAATTTCCCTGTGTGTCACATGAGAAGCAGGTACATATGGGGCCTAAGGGTAGCTCAGGTATCGGCTCTGCCACCAACTTGCCGGGTGGCCTTGGGGACACCACTTCACTTCTCTCAGTCTCTGGGACACACAGGCTGCTCTGTGCTGAGTGTCCTCATGTGGCTGCGTAAGGACTGCAGAAGACACTAGGTCATGGCCAAAAGTGTGCACGGAGAGCCCTCTTGACACCTGAGTTTCATTCCTGTTAGGGCCTCTTAGAGGTCTCCTGCCTTCTTTCTTTTCTTCCCTCCCACCCTCCTTCCTTGTTTTTTTCAGACCAATCTATACCAAATGCTTGCTATGGGACCAGCGCTTTACAATCACTCTGTCACTGGATCTCCCTGCAAGATGGGGACTAGCAGTCATGCCCATTTCACACACGATGGAACTGAGGCAGGGGTGAGGCCGGCATGCCAGGACCCATGCCCTCAACTCTGGACTCCGCTGCTTCTGAGAAATTCTTTGACCTAATCTAGGTCCACCGTCCAGCACCTAGCAGATGTGGGACCATCGGAGTCCTCCTTAAAGGAGACACCCCAGATCCATATTGACCCCACCTGTCCTGTCTCCAGTCCCCAAGCCTCTTTCTCAAAGATGATCTGTTCACCTCAGTTCCTGAGCAGGCCTGGGCAGCTGGGCTAATTCCCTTATTCCAACCCATAGCTCCAGCTGTTTGACCTGCCCTGGGTTGAGGGTGAGGTGTGACCAGCCATTCGGGCACCTGGAGGATGGGCAGTTATCCTCCTGTGGGTGGAGGAGACGGTGGCAAAAAGGCTGCCACCTGGGGCCCTGTGGCCTGGGTGAGTCCAGACCCTGTCCAGGAACTACTCCACTCCCCACACTTCTCATTTCAGACAACAGTTGCTGAGGCAGACAGGCAAGGTTTTGCATTTTGCTTTTAAACTTATATTGCACTAACCTAACTCTTTTACAGATAACAATAACTGTATGAGGTAAGTTGCCATTACTCTACTCAACAGATAAAGAACTGATGCTCACAGAATGCCCAAGCTGGTAAGTAACAGAGCTGAGATTTGAAGTGTCCGTGCTCTTAATGCTAAGCTAAACCAGGGACAGGCAGGGTAGGTCACGCAGGCCAGGTCCCTCTCCAATGATCATGGTTCACACACCTCTTCTGAGAACTCTATTTCTTTCCCTCAGTCAAGACAGAGCCTCTTCCTCTCTTCTCTGCCTTCGGACCTGGCAGCCTTTGTACGAGCAGCCCTTGCTGGCTCCAGAATCCTCCACCCTTCAGCAGGATTCCCAGGTGAATTCTCCACCTAGGCCCCACCTCCAGCAGTTACCCCTCCCCAAGCCAGGGCCCCACCTTACACGCCGCTCCCTTAAACTCTACCCAAGGCAGACTATGTCCCCAAGTGTAAGCTCATTCTAAAGCCCAGGTCCACTTCGAGCCCTGCCCTCATCCCAGACTACAGCCTCCTTTAGCCACACCCCCACGCCATGTCCATTAGCCCCGGCCCCTGACTCCACCCCCAGCCACGTCCCTTCTCAGACTCCACCCCCAGGCGAGCGGCCTCTAGTCACACCTCCACACCATGTCAATCAGCCCCAGTCCGGGACTTCGCCCCAGCCACGCCCCCTCTCAGACTTCACCTCCAATGCGAACTGCCTCTAGCCGCACTCCCCATGCTGTGTCAATCCCTCAGGCCGGGACTCCACCCCCTCAGCCACGCCCCTTCTGCCAAACTCCACCCCCACGCCGTGTCCATCAGTCTATCAGCCTCAGCCTGGGATTCCGCCCTAGCTACATCTCTGCTCCCCGGCCAGTTAGACCTGGGGCCCTTCACCTTGAAAGACTCAAAGAAGCCGCCGCCCCCACTGCCATTCTCCATCTTGTCCTCGTCGCCGCCCAAGCCCATCATGGACTGGCTGTGGATGTGTAGTTCCTCATAGAGCGTCTCCAGGAGGGCGGCCCGCGTCCGCTCCTGTGGGTCAGGCCCGGGCCGTCAGGAGGGACCCCAAGGATCAGCCCTTCGGCCCACAGTTCAAATCCTGGCCACCTTCTCTGAATGAGTGGGGGAGTGGGGAGGGCGGAGGGCTCCTGCACCGCCTTCCCCCAGGCCACTCCACAGCTCAAGCAGCCCCCAGGGACCCTCATATGAAGGGCCTCTCATAGCCCCTTCAAGATCTGGCTTCATGTCCCCACCCCCCAGGTCCACCCCCCACCCAGTCCCAAGGTGTCTCTGTCAGCCTAACCGCCTCCCAGTATCTCCTGGGAACTCCTCACTATCCCTCCAGCTTCCTCTCCCCGACTTCCTACTCATCCATCAATCCATCCAGTCCCAGGTGTCCCCGCTAAGGCCAAGGTCTGAACATGGCTTTTCCCTTCCCAGGGACAGGGCTGAAGTTATAGGTGGGAAGGTGAGAAGAGGGTCACCCAGCCCTCACAGCCCATACTCACCTCCAGTTTGGCAAACTTCTCCGCCTTGTAGCAGGCATATTCAGCATTGATCAGCTTTGTCAGCAAAAATTCCTGGAACTCAGGCCCCTGGAAACCCCCAGTGTGGAGGAGATAAGAAAGGAAAGTTGAGATGAAACATAAACAAGGGTCTGAACCCCAGTGAGGCAGAGGCTGCAGCTCCTGAACCATGCTCTACTGGGGCCTGAGGTCACCCTCTTCACTCCCAATAGGGCATCTCCCTGGGCTCACCTCCCCAGGTACCTTCAAGGGGCCCCAGTGCCCTTCATGGCTGCCCACGCCCTCGGGAGAGCAAACTCCACAGATGTTGGGGTCTCGACCTACTGCTTCAGTCTAGGGTAGCAGAACACGCTATGTACAGAGCTGAAGCCCAGGCTTGAAGTGTGCCCCTCCCCAAACATTTTAGAAGAAAGAAGAGACTGGAACTGTCAGAAAGAGAACAGAAATGAGGAAAGGCCAGTCTACTATGGAAAGTGTAAAACAATCATGTAGTTTATTCTGTGACCTTGTGAAAAAAAAAAAAAAAAAAAAAAAAAAAAGGTGCTTTCAAGATGAATGGAAAAGCCAGGCCCCAGTTGCAGTTAGGGGAGCCCAGCTGCCCTGGCACACAATGAAGCTTTGGGACCTCATAAGGCAGAATGTGTATGCACCCCCCAGGCCCCCACCCATTTTGTCCTGCTCTGCCCATGACTGGTGGGGGGTGCCCCTCACCTTCCTGAACACGGCGGGGTCCGGGAGGGGGGGTCCGAAGAAGGGCACATCATCTCTTGCAGTGACAGAGACCTGGAAGGGAGGGCAGCTGTCCGTTCCTGTGGAGCCTGGGGTCTGCTCTGCCTCACCCCAGCCAGAAACCCCTACTTCGCCTCCCTGGCCTGCCCCTTGGTCAGGGAGGCCCAGTGACTGTGGGCTGGATGAATCTTTCTTCCAGAGATTTCTGCCCTCTATCTTTTGCCCTGAATTTTAGTGGTGGAGATGGGTAGGGGCCTCAGGAATCATCGGGATGGTGAAGGCAGAGGAGGCTATGGGAGGTGGAGGACAGTGATACCAGGCCAGGAGGCAGAGGAGGGAAACTGTCCTCTCTGAGAGGGTGAGCTTTGGGGAAGACAGGGGGCGTGGTGTGAACAGTGCACCAGTGAAGCCTTCCACGGTCCCCCAGTTATAGCTGGAAAAAGTGAGGCTCAGAGGGGCATCCCAGGGAAGGCAGAGCTGCAGCCAGGGCCCTTGCTGATGCCCCTGGGAGGCTCCAAGGGCACCCACCTTGTAGAGGGGTCCGTCAGGGCCCCCGCCCTCAGCCTGCACCACTACGTAGGCGTGCAGGAAGTTGGATGCGATCATGTCAGGCACGAACGGAGTGTTCTCATCCTGGAAGACCACAGCCACGATGTCATTCCCGATGTGCCGCTTCCGCTGCAACTGAGCACAAAGCCACGGGCCTTCACGGTCTGGCCAGAGGGGGCCCACTGGGGAGAGGGGTGCCCACGGGAGTTTAGGAGGGTTTGGGGTAGTCAGAGGGCACATCTAAGGATTTGCTTTACCCAAAATAATGTAGCAAAAACACTTGTCTTAAAACTATTTTAGTTGAAAAATGGCCTGTTTGGAACAGCGTAGACTCTTCAGGTGACGAGGGAACACTAATATCCCAGACCTCACCACTAATCAATTCATCCATGTAACCAAAACCCACTTGTACCTGGATATCTATTGAAATTACAAGAAAAATTATTTTAGTTTTCTTGGAATGCTGCGACAGAAGATGAAACCAAGGCCAAGAGAAGTGACTTGGAAGGTGCTCTAATGAGCTATAATGAGCTTGGGGACTCGAGCCCAGGTCTCTTGGTCCCCAGACCCTACCTCTCAGCCCTTCTCCTATCTCAATGCCCCAAACATGGCCCCCGATCGAATAAACAAGCTCAACTTGGTATACATTCATGTTGCTAAAATGAACACAGACCCTTAGTAAACTAAAGTTAAGAGACACTAAAAATAAGGAATAACTATTTCCATTTTTCTCACATTTCCCTTTTATCCCTCTGGGCTGGGGACCTGATTGGGAAGGCAGATAGCCCTGTAGGAGGCTCAGGACAAGGGCGCACACGTCCGAGTTCAGTTCCTGGCACGTGCCTTGCAGGTCCTCGAGTCCAGGCCTTTGCAGAAGCTGTTCCCGCCACCTGGAGCATGTCCCGTCCTTCTCCCAGCTCCTTCACAGCCTAAAAGTCACTTTCTCTTGAAAGCTTTTCCTGACTCCCACCTCTGCCAAGACTACATGTCCCCACATGACCCCACGATGCTCTCCACTCCCCATAAAACACCAGCTCAGATCTGCTGAACTCTTGCAACGTACTAGGCACTGTTCTAGTCCCTCTATGCACCCACGCATTTATGCTCACCTAGGAAGTGGGTGCCATTCTGACTGTAGAAACCAAGGCTTTCTGTCTCCCCTGACACAACGAGAGCCCACAAGTGGGGGCGCTGATCATTTCCATCTCTGTCCCAGGGCCCGGCGCTGAGCCTGGCGTGATGGAGGCTGAACGGACAGGTGGAGGGGGAGGACAGGTGGAAATGGGACGCAGGTGGGGGTGCCCAGGCTACCTGCTGGGCGTCCCCTTCTGTGTAGGGCAGCTTGGTGGACACGTGAAACATGATCTCCTTGTTGCGGAAGTTGCAGTACACAGATTCGGTCCCCGTCTGCCCGTGGGTCACGTCCAGGCCTCCTCGGAACCTGCCCCCGGGCCCCCCAGGCCACGGCTCAGTCTCCAGCCCCGGCCAGGCCTCAATGGGGCCAGGACAGGGGCTCCCTCCCTGCCCAGGAGCACAAGTCAGATTACACTGTGCTCAGCCCACCCTAATACTCACCCCTTGAAGTCCTGCAGTTTGACCTTCTGGCCAAGAAATTCAAGGAACTCCACGAAGGCGGGACTTTCCTCGTTGGTGCTGAAGAGTTCTTCCTCGGAGGTCTGGGGATGAGGGGCCAAGGTCATTGAGCTGGAGTTCCTGAGAAGCCCCTGCCCTCTGTCCCTACTCGGACCCAGAGAGGGCTGGAGGGAGGACCTCTGGCAACCCTTGGGCTCCCGAGTCCCTTGGCCGGTGTGCTGCCCTGGAAAAGGTGTGAGGCTCCAGATACAGGGCCTGGTGGGGAGGGGCGGCAGGGAGGAGGAGGTGAGCACACCTGCCCGAGCTTCTGATAAATGACGCCAAACTTGAAGTTATTGCTGATGACATGCTCGTCAAAGGTGACGATGAGCCGGGAAGCCTGCAGGAGAGGACGCCGGGTGAAGAGGCTGCGTGTGCAAGCTGCCATTCGACGTGCTCTTCCCTTGTGCCAAGCACTGAGCCAGGCGCTCTACACGCATCACGTCATGTAATTCTCAGAACAAGCCTGGGAGGGAGACAGTCCAGCTGTCCCCTCTGAACTTCAGGTTCAGAGACCTTAAGTGACTCGCCTAAGGTCGACAGCTTGCAAGCACGTGCAGGCTTGGGATTTGACCCCAGGTCCGTTGGATTCCAAAGCTTAAGCTCACTGCTCCTGAGTTTTGCTGTGAGCCCCGGTCCTGCCATGCCAAGCCCACCCCTACTCCACTCTAACTCCCAACTCACTCCTCGGCTCCTCTGTAAACCCACACCATCCTCCCAGAACAGGCCACGTCCCACCAATTTGCTGTGGGCATTGAGCGAGTTCTCCTCCTCACCTTAGGCCTCAGTTTCCTCTCCCATAAGCAGGAGGTGGGCCCTGGTTTCTGAAGCCCCTTCAGGATACCTTTTCTGGACCACACCACCTCACACTGCTCCAGAATTCAGTCAGGGACAAAAGGGTTTACCTGTCTGTCCTCTTCCAGGAGGTGCCAAGCCCGTGCCCCTAGCCCCACACTGTCACAGTGCCTAGAGCCCAGCTCCCAGCATCCGAGCAGGAAGTGCCGGGGCTATTCTCTCTCTACAGGTCTCTTCTGGGATAAAAAGGCAAGGCCAGTAGAAAAGACACCCGTTCCAGAGGGGGACTATGGCACAGCTTGCTCTCAGGAGGGTCCCCAAACATCACAGAGGTTCCAGATGTGAGTGAGGCCAGCCTCGAAGGCAGACAAACTAAGGCTTAAACGCAGGCCCTCCTATCTGCTGTGCACCCTGGGGGAAGGCACAGGCCCTTTCGGTGGCTCCTCTTCTGCAAATTGTGGATTTCACAAGGTTATTGTGAGGATTAAATGAGAGAACCTGGGGAAAATACCTGGCACGCAGAAGGTGCTTTATAAATGCTCAGTCTTCCAGTTACTCACCCACCCTCAGTGAGCTGTGCCCAGATCCAACCATACCTTGGGGTAGAGCACAGGATAGAACCGATCCACGTTGACGTCTTCACACACCAGCTGCAGGAGGAGATAAGGGAGGGGCGTGGGGCGTGGGGCCAGGGAGGAGAGGACGGGGCTGCCTGGGCCTCCCTGGTCAAGGTCTGGGGAGGAGCCATGCTGGGAATGGCCAAGGCTAAAGCAGGACTCTGGGTTCACTGTTGCTCAGGGAACGGAGGTCCCCTGAGATCTGAAGGTGCTATAGAGAAAACCAAAAGCACACAGGCAGGGAACGGGGGCCCAGGAGAACACGTGGCAGCCCAAGACACGGCGGGAACACGTGAGAGACGGCCTCAGGTTAGGGCGGCAGCCCAGGGCTAGGGCCTACAGCTGAAGGGGGCGCGCCAAGGCAAAGCTGAAGCCCCACAGGTGCCCATCTGCGGGGCCAACCAGGGAAGCTCAGGAGAGCGGAGGCCTCACCTTTGCCATCTGGACGACATTAGGGAACTCGGTGAGGCAGGAGATGGGGATGACATCATGGTATGTCCGGCACTTGGTCCTGGGAAAAGAGTCACATGATGAAAGCCTGGGCAGCTGGACAGGAAAATGGGAACCCCACTCCCCACAAAGTAAGGCCAGAAGTGGGTGGACCACAGCGAGGACCAGAGGTGATGATGGGTGTTAGGCTGACTCGGGTACTAACTTGCTGTGCAACCTCAGGCAAATCTCTGCCCCTCTCTGGGCCTTGATGAAGAGAGTAGGTCAAATGAGATGGGCTCTGAGATTGTAAGACCTCAGCCCTTCCTGCCATCTCGGGACTCCCCCACCACCCTCACCTGAGCAGCAGCCGCAGGTGCTCTTGGTCCCCGATGACATCGTACTTGAGTGAGAAGACAAGGTGGCCGAGGGCAGTGTCCAGTGAGTAGTAATTGAAATGCTCCTGCAGTGGGAGGTGGGGGCCAGGGGAGGGGGTGAGGCTGAGCATGGGGCTTTTGGAAACGAGGCCAGAAAGCCAACCCACTCCCAGATGCAGGTCCTTCGCCCATAGCAGGTGTCACGGCTTATAGCAGACCCCACGTCAGACAGACTTGCACTCAAAGCCCCACTCTGCCACTGACCAGCTGGGCAGCCTGAGGAGGTCACTTGGCCTCTCTGTGCCTTGCTTTCCTAGTCTGCCAAATAGGAGGGAACCCTGTACTTTGGTGGCGGCCAGGACTGAAAGGGATGAAGTGCCTGGCTCAGTTCAGTGAAGGTGGGTAGTAACACCGGATCTCTGGGTGCTCATCGAGTCGGGACCATATTCGGACCTGCATGCCTGTCTTCAGCCCTGGTCCTTCTCAGGGCTGGGCACCCAGCAGGTGCTCAATGAGCAAAAGCTGATTGCCCAACCTGTGACTCTGTGGCCCCTGAAGCCAGGGCCCGTGAGAAACAGGAAGCGAAACATCTCATAACACACAGGGCGGCTGGCCAGGCAGGTTTCCACCCTCCTGTCTCACCTGGAGGAGAGGGCACAGGGCTGGGAAGACACCCTGGGGAGTATCAGGGGTGGCTGTGGCAGGGATGGCACCCCCCAGAGAGGAGCCCAGGGCTGGCACCTCCGAGTGGGGAAGTCCCAAAGCCGAGGGCTGGAAGTTCAGGGAGACACCACCCAGCCTGGCCCCGGGCTCCCCCTGCCAACCTCAGCCCCAGCCCTAGCCCAAGCTCTGGGAGTGGAGCCGGCTGCCCGGCCACACCCGCCCCAGGAATCATCCTAGAAGTACATCCTGTTCAAACATGAACACCTGTGCTCAGAGGCCAGGAGCAGATAGAGGCAGGGGCCCAGTGGATGTGCCCCACGAATCCACAGCTCAGGGGCATTTTCAATGGACCTGGGGCAGAGTCCCCCAGCTCTGCCTGGGCACAGAGTGGCAGAAACCCCCAAATGCTTGACATCATCCAGCAGAGAGGGAGTGGCAGGCACTTGATAAGGAGGCACTTGGTAGGGAAGTCCAGAGAGTGGGGAGTTTACCTGGACACCCCCAAGCCCAGAGGAGCCCCCAGGACACAGTGGGAGAGTGGGCTCAGGGTCCCAAGAAGTCAACGCCCAAAGTCATCCTAACCTCCCCCGCCTTCCAGGATAGGGCCCAGTGCCTGGGCACCTGGCTGCTTCCCCCGTTACCCCACCGGGAGTCAGGAAGGGGCCCTGCTATTCTGCCAGCCCTGGGGCTTCTCCCCTCAGTACTGCTAATCTGATCCTGGACATGAGGCCTCTTCTCTTTTTTTTGAGATGGAGTCTTGCTCTGTTGCCCAGGCTGGAGTACAGTGGCACCATCTCAGCTCACTGCAATCTCCACTTCCCAGGTTCCAGCAATTCTCCTACCTCAGCCTCCCGAGTAGCTGGGATTACAGGCGCCCAGCACCACACCTGGCTAATTTTTGTATTTTTGGTAGAGATGGGGTTTTGCCATGTTGCCCAGGCTGGTCTTGAACTCCTGATCTCAAGTGATCTGCCCACCTCGGCCTCCCAAAGTGCTGGGATTACAGGTATAAGCCACAGTGCCCGGCCGCCTCTTCTGACCCTCCAGCCTGCACTTCTTCAGAGCCTACTGCACTCAAGGTCCACCACCTTCATCTGTTCCTACCTTCATCTGTCACTTGTCATTCGTTCAACAAACTTTTGTGAGTGCCAACCATGTGTTTGGCATATACAGTACCCCCAGATCCTACCACCTGCCAGACCCAGCTGGGAACGTCTGGACAGCAGGTGCCGGATGCAGGTCTCGCTCCACCTCTAGGGCTCAGCTGGGAAGTAGAATTCCATGCTGGGTTCTGGGTTTGTTCCCAGGCAAAGGCTCCTGACCCTGGGCTTGCTGGTTTAGTCCCAGTCACAGTGGATCCTCCACCTAACTCCATTGGTTAGCACCAGTGTCTCCCAGAGTTAGGCCAATGCCCCGGCCCAGACGGAGGTCACACATCTTTCCAACCCCCAAGGAGTCACCCCCTCTTCCCAACACACACACACACACACACACACACACACACACACACACACACACACACACAGTGACTAGGAGCATGATCTCTCCCGTGCACCTTAATGGAAGGTCAGCCAAAGCTGGTTCAATTCCCAGGCTTAGTCATTGTGTGACCCTGACTAAATCATTTACCCATCTGAGCTTCGGTTTCCTCTTCTGCAAAAACAGAATAATCCTGATATCACCAAGTAATTATGAAGACATGAAAACAGCTAACATTAACTGAGTATTTACCATGTGCCTGGCGTGGTTCTAGAAGCTTTGCATGTACTTTTATTATCCCCGTTTTCACAGATGAGGAAAGTTAAATAACTTGCCCAAGGTCACACTAACAGTTAATGGAAGAGCCAAGATTCCCACACATGCCACGAGACTCCAGAGCCTACGACCCACTTCCCCATTTTGGCTCTATGCTGACGAAGAGACAGCACCCGGCCCGCAACCTGCCACACAGGTTCCCGGCATGGGACCTCCCTTTGGCTCCCACAACACTCTGACGAGTTGCTGCTGGGCAGGGTTCCTCCTCTGTGCTGGTGGCGGGGCAGGGGCTGCATTAATCCATGACATTACTGTTCTAACTCCAAGCTGCCCGAAGGGAGCGCCTGAGTCTATTGTGTTGGCTGCTGTATACCTGGTGCCTAGAACAGGGCCAGGCACACAGCTAGTGCTCATTATTTGCCACCCCTGACTGAGCACTTACTTTGTCTCAGACGCCACTGTAAAGACCTTACAGATATCAGCTCAGTGAAGCCTCACAGCAACCTCAGGAGGTGGGTATCATTACCACCAAACACCATTTTCACAGATTAGGAAATGAGGCACAGAGAAGTTAAGCGATTTGCCCGATGTCCTGTGTAGTGGGTGGCAGAGCCAGGATTCAAGCCCTGGTAGAGTCTCTGCCGTGAACCACCATGCCATAATGCTGCCTTTGCAATCAATGTTTGTTGAATGAACAAGTGATTCCGCCATGCATGTTCCTTGGGGACTGGGAGTGTGTGTGGTGGGAGCACATTCACTCAGGGCTCTAGGACTGTCACTCAGCCCTGGCCCATGGGTTCTGCTCCCTCCCAGGCCCAGCCTCGAATGGGGCTGAACTGTGACCCACCCCAGCCAGTCCCGCTGCACCAGGCGGCCACCCACCTTGCCGAGAAAGTGCTTCCGGTAGATGCGGGCTGTGGGGTTGCACTCGAGCTTCACCTTGGTCGTGGGCGACTGCAGTGGCTCTGTCTCGGGGATGCTGGTGATTTCGTGGTTGGTGCCCTCAATCCAGTAGCCCCCAAACTGCGGCAGCAGGATGAGGGGGAAGGGTCCTTCTCGCCCCAAGACCTGAAGAGGGACTCAGCTGACAGCCACCCCACACTGTACCCCACTGGGGGCCCCAGGACACCCTCCCAACTCAGACCTGGAGCCACTTCTGTCATGGCTAAGGGGTATGAGGGGACAGGCCAGAGCCTGTGTGGGCCCCAGGGTTCTGCTCCAGCCCTTTCCCTCAGCCAGACCCAGACAGTGCCGAGACCCAAGTCTCTAAGAGGGGGTGTGGGGGCAGGTAGAGCTGGAGCATGACCTTGGCCCAGGAGGCTGGAACATTTGGCTCAGAAGGCCTGAGGGTTCAAATGGGCTCTGAGGCCTTGGGCCTGGAAATTAAGTCTCCAGCCCGCAGCAAGGCCTGCAGGTCAGGCTCCTAAGGAGGAGGACCTGGTATCCAGAAGCCCTGCGTAAGTGCCTCCTGGGCTTGGGTAAGGGTGGGCGCGGGGGTCTAGCTGAGTACCTCGTGCACGCTCGGGTAGGGAATGTAGTCCTCCTCTGTCTGCAAAACACGAACAGGGCAAGGGTCTCTCCATCTGTCCATCCTCCAGTCCCCCCAGAGCTCGCCTCTGCTTGGCCAGCCTCAGGGCTGAGAGTGTAGATGGGGCCCTGGCCTCATCGCCTCTTACAGATGGGCAGGGGCTGAGGCAGGCTTAGCGTGCTGAGTGCTGGCATCTTCTGGGACTCTCCTTGCCTGGAGAAAGGAGGGCTCACTGCCTCCCCAGAAGAAACCGCTGGACTGCCTGGAGGGCTTGTTAACACGGGTTGCTGCACCCCACCCTAGAGCTTTGGATGCAGCGGTCTGGGCGGGGTCTGAGAATGTACATTTCTCACAGGCTCCCAGGTGGCACTGATGCTGCTGGTGTGAGGGCCTCTGCCCCGAAGACAGCATCAGGCTTACTGCCCATGCACCCTCCTCTAACCCTCACCCTGCAGCCCTGGGCCCACTCCACCAGGCCTGGTCTTCTAGGGTCTCTGGGATCCCAACTCACCAAGAACCATAAGCTAAGAAAAGTGGGTCAAAAACAAGAGCCTCCCTCTCATCTTGCTGGGTCCGCTGCCTCCGGTCAGTCTCCTCACCAGTGGCTGGGGGGGCACCCAGGCCTGCCTCCCTATCACTCCCTCCCCATCTAGACAGCAGCTTCATGGAGCAGGAGCTCATAAGTCTCCTAGGGCCTGGGTTGGAGTCTTCCTGCAACTGCTGGTCATCACTGGTTTCAGGGAAAACATTTGGCAGCAGCTGTCTTTGAGAGATGAGGGCTTCGAGTTTGGGGCGGGGACGCCTGGAGAGGCAGGGGGAGTCTGCAGTGGTGAAGACGGAGAGGAGGAGCTAGAATAGAGGCCCCGGCCCTCCAGCAAGAGAGGGGTTCTCCCCATCACAGAACTCCTAGAGGGCAGGGGCTGGGTCTACCCTGCTCGCAGCTGTGCCCCCCCCCGCGCCTGGCACACTGTAAGACTACTTGCTGAAAGGGGATGGATTTCCTGCTTGATGGGCAGCACTTCCCGGACCCCCTCCACCCCCTAGAGAGGGAGGCAGACTGCCAGGCCCACCTACTTTGAGGGGCGGTGGGAAGGAGCAGCCTTGTTCATCCATCCTGCTTCCCTGTAAGAGAAGGCAGCACTGTTACACCCTCCCAGGCCGGCTGCCAGGCGCTGCCTCCCCTCCCCAAGGCATGCAAGGGGAAAGCCCTAGGAGGCGGCTCGCAAAGGTGGGAGTACTCCCAGGACAGGGTGCTAGCTGGCTGGGGGCCCTGGGCCTCTCTGAAGGGCTGGCTGTCCCAGTAGTGACCGGAGCTGGAGGCTGGCAGCCTCAGGGAGGGCTGGGGACTCTGCGGGAATGCATGTGCCACTGGGAGTGGGGGCAGGGGAGGTGCACATGCCGGTGTGCGCGCTGGTGGGGGGGCTGTTATCTACACAGATATGTGTTGAGGGAGAGGGGGAGGGGGAGGGAGAGGCAGAGACGAGACAGAAAAACAGAGAAATAGGAGACATTGGAGAGAGACAGAAAGAGAAACAGGAGGCATCGAAGTTTAGAGGGTATTCAAGGCACTCCCACACCAGCACCTCCTGCCCACCTCCCAATGCATACCTATGTGAAAAGCAGACGGGGCTGTGGGGTGGAGGGTGGAGGGGTAATACCTCCCACTCCTGCAGCACAGTCTCTGGCTGACAGGCCCCCAGCATCTGTCCCCTCCTCCAGTTCCATTCCACCTGGGCCCCCCACCACAAAGCCTGTGGTGTCTCTCACTGGGTGAGGGGCTGTGTGTGTCTGTGGGGTGGGCTGATGTACTGACCCCAGCCCTGTTGCAGTTTCACACAGGGATGGGAGCTGGGAGCCTAGATGGACTCTGGCGTCAGAGAGGGGGTTGGGCATCCTCTACCCTGACCTCCAGACAGAGGACCCTGGACAACCAGTAGCCACTATCTTTTACTGGCGTGGCCTGTCCTCAGAGAGGTGAAGGGCTGGAGATGCAACAAGGGTCCCCCAGCCCCCAGCCCAGCCAGCTCTGTGGCTCCCCAGAACAGGCCACAGAGCCATCCTCACCTGCATCTTCTCAATCATCTCAAATAGATCTGTGTTCTGCAACAGAGACGGGGAGAGCAAGGTCAGCTGATACCACCAAGCCTCAGAGGAGTCTCCACCCGCCCCGGCCCTCCGGGTCCCACCAGCTCCAATCAGTGACCGAGGCACCTGTCTGAGCAGCAAGTGGGAGTGGCGGGAGCATCGTGGGAGGGGGCTCTGTGTGGGAGACCCACAGGGTCTGGCCAACTGCCAAGTGAGGTGAGCCCAGAGCCCAGGGCCCAGGACCAGAGCCACCCACCCACTCAGTCCTGCTCCCTGACGGGTTGCTACCCTTGGGGAGGGACAGATCGCCCCAAGTCCCAGCTGCAGAGATGAGCCCATCCTGGATCCCCAGGAGGGGTCTGTGCTTCTCCCCACCTCTCCCGGAAGGGGGCAAGGCTCAGTCAACGAGGCTTGGGCCACAGCCCACTGCTCAGACAGCCCACCCCTCTCCAAGCAGAGTGAGCTGGGGGTGCTTCAGGGGAGAGGACACTGGGATGCCCACCAGCCCAGCACCTGTGCATGAGCCACCTGAACCCTCACACGCTCGAGCTACCCTCTCCTGAGGTGAGCCAGGGCACACGCAGAGTTAATCCCGTGTCTGCCAGCTGCGCTTGGCAGCCCTGGCCTCTCCAGCGCCAACTCCCTGTGAGCCTTCCTGGAAGGCGGCATCCCTGCTGGCTGGCCCAGCTGGGGGCTGGGCCTGGAAGCCCCCAGAGCCTCCAGGATGGTGACCCTCCCCCTGCCCCTCCAAGGCTCAGCTCAGGCGGCTCCTGCTGACATATGTGCTATGGAGTTGTACACCAGGAAGCACTCACACTCTCTCTCTCTCTCTGTCTTTCTCCCTCCCCTCCTGCTCGCACACACAGAAGCCTGCACACCAATATTTAAAGTCCCACTGCACCATGTATATGTTTCATGTACCAAGAAAACAACACACACAAACACATATGATGGGGACTGTGCACAGTGATTCTTAGAGCTATATACTAACACATAAATATACACGTTGGCGTTCTGAGTTACACAGGAGCACACCCACTCACACACATGCAGGTCCAAGTACCAGGAGAGATACACACACAAATGCAAACCCACACCTGTGCAGGTCTGCACACCAGTAACTGCACACACAGCTACGGTAACACCACAAACCACTCTCATGTGTGAGAACAAGATGCATGACAACACGCAGCCACAGAGGCGGGCAGGTGTGTCCAGGGAGACCCAGATGCAACCCCACACATGGCTACAAGCCCTGCCTGCCCCGGCAGGGTCACATAACAACAGTAAATGAGACTCAAAAGGTATCCAGCAACTGCCGGGGTAGATAATCCCCAAGGATGAGGGCCAGGGTCTGAACCTCACACAGCCCTCACCTGCACACACACACAGAGCCCTGGGAAAGGTCACAAGATACAAGCCCGTAGAAATGTGCACACTGTGAGGCCTGCCCATAGAGGCAAGACCCACCTTGTAAAACCCACCACAGGAGTCCATAGGACACCTTGACCATGGTCACCTATGGTCACACCCAACACCTCTGCATTTGAAAGAGACAATTCCGCAGGCAGTTACAGCAGAAACCACAGACACACACCTAAAGTCCAGGCAGACAAACATGCCTATCAACACGACACACTATGACAGCAACTTTGGCTTCTGTGCCCAGGTCAGCCACACAACCTCAGCTGGGCACGGCCCCAAAGAGTCACAGTGATGATGGGTGCATTAATGTCCCCCATTAAGACACCCCACTCAGGGTGACCAAACGTAGCCAGGAACACTCTAATACGCCTTGCTGCACTGGGAATCAGTCACATAAACACTGACACATGGTCCTGTCACCGAGTGTACACACAGCAACAAGCAACACCCACAGCTACAGCCTCACAGGGAGCAGCAGACGCCCTGACACATGCGAGGGCTCTGAGAGATGGGGCCCAGATGGGGGGTGCCCCACATGAAAGCACCACC